>NC_000079.6:110350046-110607546 GCF_000001635.26 Mus musculus | reverse complement strand
TCCTCCCACTCCATCATGCTGCTGTTTTCTGAAACATATCAGAGTTCATACTGACTCAGAAACCAGAAGAAAAATGAGACTATGTTGTCTTGCAAAGGTTATAGCTGAAGTGAGTCTGAAGGGGCTCAGGAAGATGAGCTGGAGGTTCAGGGCTGGGACTAGTGGTGATGCAAGCAGGGGCTGAACAAATAGCATGATCAATAAGTGTGCATAGTTTGGTAGCTCAGGAGGAGAAAAAAGGTAAGCACTTGGTAATAAAGGTCTTTCAGGAAATATTAATGAGTTAAGTGTTTATTACATGATGGAGGTAAGAAAATACCATTAGGTTCTCCCTTCAGGAGCACCACAGTAAAATATGTAACTTTAGAAAAAGTCTGTTGTTCATATAAAAAAGACGTACTTGAGGAGAGAAAGTCTGGAGAGATGAGAAGCAATGCCCTGACTGTGGCAATCAGACAGGGAGGGTAAGCATCTTGATCAAGCTGATGACTATCATATAGGAAAGAACCGAATGGAATAAATAACTAAGTAACAAAATAGAATCGGAGTGTATGTCACATTTGAAAATCAACGAAGTGATCGATGAGTCCAAGTTTCTAGGTTGTGTGACTATGTAGCACTTACAAGAAGGGACAAACAGGAAGGTCCTCGGTGTCACTTCAGAACTGGTGAGTCTGAGATCTTGGGGGGGGGGGGGGCACACAGGGAACCATGTTGTGCAGTGTGCATTTTTCTCCTGAACAGTTGCTTTGGGAGTATCCACTTGTCTACTGTCAAGGTTAAGTTACTACCTAAAACAAGAAGGCTGCCTTCCCATCTGGAGCAGATACCTTGATGCAACTTGGTAAGTAGTTAATTGCTTGCACTTTTGTATAACCCTAGGGGAGATGGATTCCATGACTTGTCCTGTAGAGCAGTCTTGTAACAGAAAGTATTCTATCTGCAAGGGAGGAAGATGTTACAGAAAACAATAACACTTCATCCTCTTTCCCTTGGTGAAGGGATCTACCTGTGCGTTCTGCCACCTAATCCAGTCAAGAAGCAATGATATTACTTTCTCTGTACTAAATAGCTTGCATCCAGAGCTCACTCCTGGCAATCTAAGATCTTTGTTTTCGTAAAGAGAGAAGGATAAAGCACAAAGACACACACTCTAAAGGATACTCCAAAGACACATCGTCTTAGACTAGACAGATTCTAGAATTTCGTCTTTAGAGAAAAGAGATGGCTGGTGCAGATGATCAAGTACAAGTGACCGCCAAAATGAGAAGTTAAGTAAGTCTGGGCCTGATGTGCCCTATGTCATTACCTTCCCACAAACCCAGACTATATCTATTAAAATATAAAACTTTAAGTAACACATTTTCTGTTTTTATACACCATGTATGGTTTCTTGTAAAGCATGGTGCATGAAAGCCAACCTATACTACATGAAATTGATTTTATATGTTAATATGGTAAAATTGGCATGATTCCAAAATATAAATATTATTTCCTGAACATGAGAAAATACAGTCTATTCTATTTTAATATTCAATTTTTCTTTCTTTTTTTTTTCTTTTGTAATTTCATATGGGAGTACAATGGGCCTTCTCCACCTCCCCATTCCATCTCTTTTTGGACACCCCTTCTCCCCCCCAACACACCACTCTTGACACAGTAATTAAATAGGCTCAAATAATACAAAAGATGCCCAGATTTGTAAGAATGAAATTAAGTTTTGTTCCATCCAAAACTAAGGAGATGAATTCAGATTTTATTTTCCAGTTCACAGTGACCAAAACACACTAATAGGAAACTACTTCTTAAAGTGGTAAACCCAGTAACTATGTGTTTCCCAAGAGGATTATTCAACTGTGAGGCGTGTATACTAACAGCAGACATTCTTACCTGTGTCTTTAGCAAGCATCATTTGTGTATTGTGCAGGAGCCTGAGGGAAAGGGTCAATCACTGCACTGTAAAGTCTGCTCTCCTGGGACCAGGTATGGAGGCCATTCCACTCCGGCTGTCCACAGCACAAGGTTTCTCTAGATCACTGCCGTCATTTTGGTTCTAAATAAATTTATTATGTGGTTTTGTTGTTTGTTCTTTGCTGTCATTATTGGTTAACATTATACTTAAAATGCCTCACCCCTGGAATGAAAGAATTATTTGCAGGGGGAAAAACACCAACATATCGGTTATCCTTGCTGTTATATATTTGTTTAGTTTTCAAAAGCTGCATAGGCTTTGAACTCCAGCGTCTCTTCTACATGCTAAACGTGGTCCCACACTCCCTAGTCCTAATGGTGGCTCCTACTTCTGCTTCCTCTAATTCCTCTTCCTCCTCCTCCCCTACTCTTTCCTTCTCTTCACTGTCATCCTCCCTGTATTTCTCCAATTCTTTCTAACTGCAGTACTATTGCTTTTCCTGGTACCTAATAAACAGATGGTACCATATGCCTGCCCACATGTGTAAGAGTGAAAGGTGAAAGACATTGATTTTAATAGAGAAAGAGAAAAATATCTGAGATCACTGGGATCACTAGAATCTAGGAGATTAGTGATACTAGTCTCTGGCTATGTGTCATCTCGAACCTTTATCCTGGATATGAGTGTATGCATAGAAAGGATTTATACATGTTCTAATTAATGAGCTGTCAGTTTGTTGTGTGTTTGCATTGTGTATGTGTGCCTGTACATATGCCTACACACATGTATACATACATACATATATACATATATATATATATATACATTCAAATATATGTAGTACATATATGTTATATATATACACACATATATATGTATGTGTGTGTGTGTATGTGTGTGTATATACACACACACACACACACACACACACACACACACACACACACGCGCGCACACACATATGTCTGGTTTGCTACCGTCTGTAGTTCCAGGTATCTGCAGGAGTTGAGGCGACCTACCTTCTGTAGATAAAGGTCTCACATCCTGACCTTCTTTTAAACTTTGCTGGGTCCAAAGATCAAGCTGGCTATGAAGCCAACCCTGTTGTTTTGGGTTTCATTTGGGACCATGGTGGGGGCGGGGTCTCCTATCCTTCCTTAACTTTGAAAAAGGATCCTTTTCCTCTGCTCTTCCTGGGGATCCCTCCCCTGATGGCTAAGGTGACAAGGTAAATGAGAAGCTCTCAAGGAGAGCTTTTTTTTTTTTTTTTTTGAGCCTCTTTTAAGGAGGCTCTGACTCCAGGGAATGAGACTTTCTGGAGATTGGCTAGAAATGTTGGTTAACAAAGTGTGGTTAACCTCAGTCTCAGTTGAAAAGGAAAAGTAGCTCCAGGCCTTCATAAAAGACCCAGCTCAAAAGCTTACTCCTCACCATGAGGAAGAGAAATGAGACCCAGGGCAAGCAAGGAGACCTCTTCCTGCCTTCGCTGTTGTTTTGACCAAATGGTGACAAGCCAAATCACCTACATGACAGGAGCCATTTTCCAAGGAAGCTCAGATATCTGCTTGAAATGACATCATTTGCATTTCCTTGTCTCTAATCTCTAAGCACTCATTCCCAGGAACGGACCCAATCTCATCTGTAGTGACCCCACCAAAATGGTTCTCTTGTGATGGTCGGAGGTGAAGGGTAGCTGATCTCTTAGACACAGTGTTTGCTTGAGGGAGAGACTTCCTTTATTGTGAGAAGTAGAGAAAGACGGGAGAATTTGATTTTTAAATGATAGCTTGTAAGTATTGCATTGTGTCAGTCATAAAATAAATTTAAATTAAAACTCAAAATTAAACATAAAATGAGGAACTTTCTGTAGATCATTCCCAAAACTGTCTAAGAAATAATTAGTTGAATCCTTGATGCTTGCTACTCTTCTTCTAATTCTTTGGACTTCGGAAGAGGAAATGCAGAGAAAATCTGTCTTACATTGCCCAAGGTAGAGAAAGTTGAGTCCCTTATAATTATTGTAGTCACAGGGAACAGACTGAAGAGTTGGTCCAGTTCTTCATCTGGAAGTTTTCCTCATCCGAGGACAGGGTTGCCTCTAGTTTGAATAATTTCAGGTAAGGTCAAGGTTTTCCAGAATAGAACGGGTCCAGCCCTGACCTGAGTGTCTAATGGCTACTGGTGGGTTCAGCAACACCATTCAGCTATTGACATCTGCTCTGGAGTAAGCCTGTGTTCTTCCAGACTTACATATACATCACCTAGCCCGAGGCCTAACGGTCTGACTCTTTCTTCCCCTTTCATATCCAAACCATGTGTGTCTGGGCTTTCATGTCAGAAGGTAACCTTAGATAGGCATTTTCCGGGTCTAGGGTCTATTCTCCTATGTTGCTGGTGTGATACCTTAGAATAGGAGAGGAGGAGAGAAACTACTTAAACAAGCTATTACCCTCAAAGTGAAGCTATAGCCATTGAAACAGTGAGACCTCTTTGCAAAGTTTAGGGTTAGGGTTAGGGTTATGGTTAGGGTTATGGTTAGGGTTAGGGTTAGGGTTAGGGTTAGGGTTAGGGTTAGGGTTAGGGTTAGGGTAACAGCTAAAAATTTAAACTCTCAGTGTAAGTCACTGAAAACTCTAATTCAGCTAAAAGTGAGCCTTGATGTGCCTGAAAACATGATTATTTCTAGTATGACCCTTATAAGAAAATACAATCCCCTTTTTTTATGATATAAAGCACAGGTTAGTAGGGCAGACTATCTCTGGGTTGTTCCCACATGTGTTGTCTGTGTATTTTCTAGTGTAGAACTACAGAGCCAATAAACCAAGTAGTGCTGACCACTTGGGGCTACAGGCTCAAAAGAAAAGACAGTAACTCTCCCAGATTAGTGGAAAGGACTGACAGTCGATTCTACTCTTTCCCACTGAAACCATCCAAATTGTGGGCCAAAACTGTCCATTGTGATTCAGAACTGATCTGGGAAATTAAATATTACACAGAGATAATCTTTTACATTTTGTTTGGGCGTTTTCCTGAGTACAGTTGTGAGATTTGTGTTCAGAACTTAGAACTCTTGTTATTTGCTCTCCGTTGAACACCTGCTCCGTCCCAGGTCAGAGTCAGGTCTTGAAATCAGGAAGCCAAAGAGGACACTATGTGTCTGTCGTTAGGGAGATCAGCGTTTTGAAAAAGGTTCATTGATGAATATGAATCATTTCATTATAAGATTCACATCACTGAGAGCTTGTGCCCTGAGAGACTTTACTTAGTGAGGCCTGGAGGGAAGACTGCGAAATCAGGCCACTGTTGAAAGACAACAAGAGATGAGACGTCTTTGAGGAGGGAAGAGTCAATTGAAGCACAGGGATGGTTTTAGCATAAGTGAATATTTGCAAACATAAGAATAAGCAAGGGAATCATTTGAAATGAAGCTGTCAAAGTGGCAAAGGACCATCTTATGCCAAGGAGTGTGGGTCCTTTACTGGGCACAGCAGGCAGCCGCTGAAGGGTTCTAAGGAAGTGTCACAATCAAATCAGTCATTTAGAAACTCGGTTGTTTAGGGAAGATACATTGTTCTGAGGAAATTATGGGGATAGGATAAGAGATGAGACCATTGTGGGGGGGGGAAGACAGGAAAAAGAACTGATTGGTTTGGCAATATCAGCACTACGTGATTGTGCGTACAGTCGAGGACTATATAATGCTTATATGGGTGACAGGAAAGCTTGCCCATGTCTTCTGAGAAGCAGGTCTGCACTAGTAGAGGGAACGTTTCAATTCTGCACACAGTTGAAGCATAGCCCTGAGTCCAGCTGTATGGGAAGTGCTGCGCGGGATCTGATGATTTAGCCACTATATATGTTTCTAGAAACTTGGGCTTTGAGAAAAAAAGACAAAATGATGTTCTTTCTTCTTTATTTGCCTATTCAGAACTTGGCTTGTCTGCTAGGTAAACAAATCTCAGGTTAAAGGTGACTGAAGTTCAGCTTAGCATTTTCTCCTTCATGCACATTTTAGTTTTCCTGTCTGTGCCTGAGACTGTGCCAAGTAACTGATTGTCACATAAACGACAGTGGCTCCATACACAAGCCATGAGTCATACCGGGATTAACTGGACTTACCCGCGACCTAAAGCATACTGACGCAACTCTAGAACTATTTCACACATGCTAGCACTTCAGGGAATTCCATGGCTTATTAATAATTTATAAGACTACTAAAATGTAGATATTGACTGACATAATTCTGTCTTCTAAAGTAAGATATATATATATATATATATATACACACACACACACACACACAAACACACACACACATATATATGTATATATAAACCTGGCTCGGCAGAGTCTTTAGTGTACGTTATATAATTGGAAATTACTAAATAAGCAGATTATGAGCCCCTTTTCTGCATCAAATCCTACACTCATCTCCCCTACCCACAATGTATGTATCTAATACACACACACACACACACACACACACACACACACACACACACACTCACATACACACACACACACATACACACACACACATACACACACACATTAATGCACACATGCACAAGTGCCCCCACACATATGCATATACATGTGCACGAGAGTACATATGTCTCAGTGTGTGTGTGTGTGTGTGTGTGTGTGTGTGAACTCCATTTATCTGAAGATCTCTACCCAAAGCATTCCAAAATGAGATTCTGGAGCCTTTCTTTTTTATTTTTAATTTATTCTAAGCCTTCTTTCTGATCATTGGCTGAGCCATGATTCACTCTCAGACCTGCCTGTCTCCAGAACCCAATGTTTCATCTTCCACATTCGAGTGTGTTCTACTAAAATTGTGCTGGATCAGTGCTACTCAAAGCTGCCAGTTCATAAACTGTTAGCGATCCCCCAGGAGATAAAAGAATGTCTTCCAGAATATAAATGAACACCTTACTTCCTTTAAGGGAAAGTAATGTTATTATTAAAAAATAAAATCGTGCCAGTTGTAGTTGGCTCCTATTCTGTCGAGTGTCTAATTACTTTGCTTCAGGCCAGCTGCACATTGGTAAGAGACACAAGTCCAGTGCACACATGACTGGCGGTGCACTGAGTCATCCTACGACTGCCAAATTCACCTGACTAGGCTGTCCCAAGGAAGCTGTGAACGAAGATGCCAAGAGCCCATAAACACATCACAGCCGACAAATGTCACTGAGGAAGAAGCAAGTTTGAGTGCATTTGAAAATTTTGAATCGGATTGCTTGAGTCTTCGCTTCTCTCATCTAAAACTTGAATTCCAGTGAGAATGGCAATCACCCTAGCAAGAACAAATGCGTGGAGTATGTGGAGAAAAGAGAGAACCCTAATACATTTTCAATGGGAATGAAAGTATTAGTCCATTCACTGTGGGAATGAGTATGTAGGTTCCTTAAAACACTAAAAATAGAACCATTGTATGATACAGCTAGACTACTCGTGCATGTATGACTCAAGGAGTCAGAGGCCACGTACACTAAAGACTCCGCCGAGCCAGGTTTCTAACAGCACAATCGCAGCAGCTAGGTCTGGGTGTCCCTCGGTAGCTGAATGGATAAAGACAACGTAGCGTATATACACAGTGGTATATTATGCAGTTGCAAAGAAAAAATGAAATCACTTTGTTTCTATAAAAAATGTGTGGTTCTATCTCCAGGCTAAGCCTTATTCCAAAAATCCAGAGATCACACATTTTCTCCCATTTGTAGAATCTCCATTTGGAAACCAGACAGGAAGGTAAAAGGTGACTGGCCTGCATCCATTCTGCTGCTCTGAGGAAACTCTGAGCAAAAGCAGCTTAGGAAGGAAAGATTGGGGTTTTTGTTTTGTTTTGTTTCGTTTCTGTGTTTGTGTTTTTTGCTTACACCCCCAGATCACAATGTATCAGTGAGGAAAGTCATGGCAGGAGCTGTAAACAGAAGCCTTGATGGAATGCTGAGGGTGGGCTGCCTTTTGGCTCAATGCCAGACTCAGTCTCAGGTGGCTTTCTTATGCAGGCCAGACTTGCTTCCTTAGAGAAGTAGTAAGAGAGACCAGAGAGGCTAATGATAGGTAAATATTGTCAGCATAGTTTGTGCATATCTATGAAAATGTCACCTTGGGAGCCATTATTTTGTAATTACACCAATACAGGAATTGAAGTAAATTCACCATACTAGAATTCCTGCTCAGGGGGCGGGACTTCGATGTGGTCATGGAAATGTGTTTTCCATATATACTAATTTTTTAACTCATAAGTAGGGCTTCTTTAACTAGCCTTTAAAAATACTGTCTTTAATTGATAGTAAAGTATGCTATATGTTCATATCATACTCTAAAATATGATAATTTATTTTCACTTTCTTTTGGATGAAAATTGGAACTCACCCTGGAGTTGGGGGAGGGGGTGTAGTACAATTCACGATTTTTTACTGTTTAGTAAACTGAAGTTCTGTGAGCTAGCAGACTAGATGCATGGACTTAGAGCTTCAGGCCTTGGTTAAATCTTGGCTCTACACCTTGCTGAATTAGTGTGATGTGTAGTGAGTTATTCAATGTCTTTTGCTTAGTTTCCCCTTCGGTGACATGATGGTGTTATAGCACAATTCTAGGGGTTTTTGATGATCGAGTTAAATTATAGAAGATGGTTTGGACACCCATCAGAACATGGAAATGACATGCATGTCAGAAGTGACATACAGATTTCTAGACTGTGTTTAGTATCCATATTACATAAGGGTCCCTATGACCTCTTGCCTCTCCCTGCAAATGGTGTCAACAGGGCGTTGGGCTGGAGAGAAAACAGTGCTCTTGCAGAAGCATGTTCTTGCATGTTTTTGCATGTGTGGTCACTGATACATTTTACATACAAAGGATCTGATACGTTCTCTGTAATTAACAATTTAGAGGATAACCATGCTCTTGGAGGCGATTGATTTAGTAAGTCATGAGATCCAGCGCCATGGGAAGACTGTGCAAGAAACCTATTTATTCCTCTTTATGCAAAAGGAAGTGAGAGCCAAGAAGTCACAGCGTGCATCGAGCGGGCAGAGGCTGGTGATAGGGATCAAGGGTGAGTTTCAGACATGACTTAGCATTGCCCTGTGTGGAATGACACAGGAATGTGCTGACTCCTGTCAGGTAAGCTGGTACTCAGCCTGGGCTCTCACAGCAAGCCGAAGAACGGAAGTAAAAGCTAAAAGCTGGAGACACCTAAGCGGTGCTGACTGCTTTCCTCTGGGCACGAAGGACAGGTTCTAATAAACTAAAGGTAGAGAAATGCTACATTAACAGATAGCTTCTTTGGTTTTCCATAGTCTTGTGCAAAGCTTTCTTCACCCCCTTCTTTCAACTCCCTTAATTTTTCTATTTAGTCCATTGCTTAAATTCTTCTAAGCACTTTTACTTTAAAAGCAACATACAGATTTCCTCTCCTCTAATATGCATCTAAAATAAATATGTCAGAACCCTTGTGTGGAATCACACGAAACATGACACTCCAAATGTCAGAACCATTGAACACCTGGAGTCTTCATACTCTCACTCATATTGCTGGATCTTTCTTGGTACTTTGAGTGAGGGACGGCCACCTCAGTGGACAAGGCTTACCAGTGGCCGCCCAAGATTATTATCTCAACGAAGGAGGGAAAGGAAAATAGGAATTTTGTTTCCAGAAATTTAATCCAAAATAGTCCTGTATCGTCCTGGCTCAAGAACAGATTTTGGTCTCATCTAATGTTGATGTTCCAGGGCAGGTCCTGGAGAGCTGCAGGAAATCTCTGAAAATAAGCCAAAATGCAAGTGACAACCAGAACATGGTCTTTGTGTATTCTAAGCTTTACTATAGTCAAATATAAAACAGAAACTTATGAGGTAAAATGTCCAGTCAAGAGATATAATGTGAGCTTGCCTTCTTTTATATCTCCTTGCATAATGAAAAGAGCCACATTTTGCAAGTTTGCAAATTCTGGGTGCTCTGGAAAGCCAGTCCACTCAGAATACTTCTCCTGAGGAAATAAAAGAAGAAGGAAACTGTAAGCACACACTTCAGTTTGAATTAGTGTTTGTGAAACCGTGATGCCTCTAGCCCCTTCTGGGATAGATAAAATAGGAAAATCTTTGTTCTTGCTGCTTGGCAAGAATGGAATTTGTTCCTTTTCTGCTTTCAAATCACACCATGTACTTTCTGGTGGAGGAAAGATTGAACGAACAGAGGATTGGTCCACTGTCCCCCTCAGACACTCTAAGACGGCTCTGACAGTTGTGGGGTATCCACTGCTTGGACATAGGTTTAAACCAATAATAAGTCTTAATAAGCCAGCTGGTGACTACACTGGAATCCCAGTGCATCCCTGAGCCTTTCTCAGAGATTTTAAGCACAAAAACCATGTTTTGGGTTGATATTCTTTAGTTACCAAGAACAGTCAGTCAGAAGTGGAACTAAAGATGCCAAAAAATGAGATTAGTACATTAAAAAACTTTCACAGAACTGTGGACTATATAGATTAGACCTTTGTTTTAGCTTTGGCAGGTAGTTCTGTCTACATGATGAATTTTAAAGCTTAAATGGCATTGCCACCATGAAATCTGTTGTGCTAAGGTCTGGGGCCATGTTACACCACGTTACCCCTCCTGAGGGAAGATTTGGAGTTTCTGTATTTTGGAATTTTCAATTTCATTTGTCTAGGATTCAATAATGCTTTCTTAGTCTAAAAATATAAATCACTGGTATATTGAAATGTATATTTGAAGCATCTTTAATGAATTGACAGGTTTGTATTTTAAATAATTGATAAACCATTGATTTTTAATTATGTAACTTCCAATTCAATTAGAATAATCAAGATTAATGTAGAAGAGGAAGCATCATGATTATAAAGGGGCCCTCCAAATCATTTTGTGTACACGTGACCACAGATGAGTGATATCGTTCATATATGAATGTATTTATTCCCTCTCAGCCTGTCAGCTTGCTCTAGCATGTGATTTTAAGCAGGTCCTCCATCCTATACAACAAAATTCTAATTTCTTTCTGAATTTTCCTGATAGGTATATCAAAACACACAATGTATTCATGAGCAATAGTTGACTACCCTAATGATTAGGTTACTTATAGTATATTTTTAAATTGTGTAAGAAGGTATGGCACATAGAAATTGTTTTTCTTCTCCTTAACATTTGTTGCTAATAATAGTTTTTCTCATTCACCATTCACCTTTGTGGTGGTTTGAATATGCTTGGCCCATGGAAAGTGGCACTATTAGGAGGCATGGCCTTGTTGTAAGAAGTGTGTCACTGTGAGTGTGAGCTTTGAGAGACTCCTCCAGGCTGCTTTCTGGTCAAGATTTAGAACACTCGGTACCTTCTCCAGAGCTATGTCTGACTGGATGCTGCCATGCTTCCCACCATGATGATAATGGACTGAACCTCAGAACCTGTAAGCCAGCCCCAATGAAATATTGTCCTTTATAAAAGTTGCCTTGGTCATGGTGTCTCTTCACAGCAATGAAACCATAAGACAACCATATATGGCAATGTACTCTTTAGATTTTTTAAAGGTAGTTTTCTAAAGTCAAAGAACAAATAATGCACAAGATACTGAATAGGGAAACTGGTACATCCTTTGTCCCAACGGACATCTGCCATCCCTCTCTTGGATCCTTGCAAGGGGATTCTGTTTGTGGAGGCCTATGATGATGAAATAAGGAGGTGAATGTTTAAAGTGATAAATTAAACCCTTCTACCCTTGGGTGCGACTCTCTCCAAGGGAGATTAATGTTCCTGCTCCCTCTCCTGTCCTTGGGTTTTGTTTTGTTTTTTCTTTAGTTATAGTGGATTTCCTTTCATTTCATTAGGAACACATGCAAAATTAATATTTGGCCTCTACGGTAAGCAGGCACAGAGAGGATTTTCTTTTTCCCATCAGTTTTAGTTCTAGACCAGTGGGACTGACTTCCTCTGGGTGAAACAATTCCCTGCCTGGGTCTTGGTAATTAGTAATTTTCCTCTACCTGCTATGTTTGTTCTTTTCTCTGCATCACTGTGGGGTTTTAAATCACGATGGGGTTGCTGGTCTTTCTCTAGGTCAGGGGCTGATGTGGAAGGACAGAACTCTTATTCTGCATCTCTCTTGGCACCTCATTTCATCAGGGCTTTTGCTCCCCAGCTTTATTTTTTGAGACCACTTTCCCCTCTATTCTGGGTCCATGTCCTCTCGGCGTGGGGCTTCTCAGCACGTACAAAGACATTATCCATAAATCTATGGCTTCTTCCCTAAAGTAAGATTTTGCTTATGGAGTATTTTATTAAAATTTCCAATTGTAGGCTTACTATGTGGCTGATATTCATCTTACTTTTCTTGCATGACCAAGCTCCATGAGGCGAGGACTTTACTTAATATTGATCATCAGGCAAGTACATGGCTCTGTAAATATAGTCAAGCCTGCTCAGGTTCTTCACCAATCACCCCAGAGCCAATACACCACGGTTTACATGCATATAGAGCATGACATTGTTCTCATCTTATGGTGACTGTATTTCAGAAGGAGTTCCAGGTGAAACCGTGAGAGAGTTCCAGGACTTATTGCTAAGTTCTGCCAAATCCACCTTGTCAACGGCATTTATAATGTATAATTGTTGTGAGACGCATAAAGCCAAGGCAAAGAGACTGAATGAGAAAATGTGGTTACTTTATATTGACTTTATCTATGCTAGCTTGGAGTTTAATGTTTTCCCTCTTCTTAGATTCTGAAGGTGCACTAATATGTGCTGAGTGACTCATAGATGCCTAACTGTATCCTATAGTCTAAATATTAGCCAGCCAATCATATACCTCCAAAAGTCTTCTAGTGCACAATGACAACGCCCCTGGCTACACTTTGCCCCTTTTCCTACCTGAGTAGGTAATAACTCATCTTATAATTACTGTTGATCTTTCAACAAAGGGCATGAGAAGAATGACTACTCCCCATAAGAAAAGAATTTTGAAAGTTGCTAGAGATATATAGAATATGGTGAATATATAGATTCAAATATACTAAGTTCAATGAAAGATCCTGCATCTAAAAATAGGATAGTGTATGGTAATGAAAAGTATGTATCGTTAACCTCTGAACTTCATCCACGCACACAAAGGTCCAAACACCTGCTCATACATTCACACAATACACATAGAGAGATACAAAAATCCAAAATATCTGGGATAAGTGGATCACTACAAGACACAGTAACAGTGATCTCCTTTTTAGTTTTAATTAATTAATTTTGGAGACAGGGTTTCTCTTTTAGCCCTGGCTGCTCACTCTGTAGTCCAGGCTGGCCCCAAACTCAGAGATCCACTTGCCTCCCTAGTGCAAAAGGTATGGGCTGCCACACCCAACAGTGTATTTTCTAAGATCTATGAGGACCAAGAGCTGGCAGCAGGACATCTGCAAGTGTCATTCTTGTCACTAGACAGGTTGAAGTAAAGACCATCCTTAAATTTGCCTTGTGGAACCCAACAGTAGGCTTACAGCCAGTCTTGCCACATATGCAGTAACAATATAATGAGAACTTGTGCAATGGTGTTTCTGACAGCCAGAGAACGCTGGGCATGTCACTCATGAAATATTTTGAATATAATAAAACCTGTGACTTCAATGAACACTAGATGAGCTGGAATTCCATAAAAAGGGGGAGGGGTCATCTGATCAAGGTGAGCAGAGAATCAAAAGTATTAGCTTACCAGAAAGTTCTGCTTTCCTTGCTCAGACTAATAATGATCAGATGGGGCTCAACCACAGAAGCCCTGCCAGAGAAAGGAAACCATCAGTGCATTAGTGCTGGGGCTACCATGAGAAACCGAAAACTTAAAAACACTCCAGAGCTGTCATCTCTATTGGACATTTTCTGACTTCTGATACTGTAAGAAGGAGCAGGGGAACTGGGAAGAAACCTTACAAGGCTAAACTAAACTCCTGGAAGGCAGTCATGCTTAGAAAGTTAAGGCCAATTTTCTCCAGGCATTTGATAAATATTAAATCCATGTAGGGCATGAGTTAAGGAAAGCATCATTGGGGGGTCATGAGTAAGATGTGTATCATCTTTCAATGCTAATGAGACAGAGGGTTGCCGTATTTTCACTTCAACGCTCAAATGTGACACACCTTCAGAACAAGGGTTAATTGAAATTATATAAAAAAGAATCTTCTTCTTAGGTGAAAGATACCCTTTTCTGGAGTAGCAGTTATGTACGTGCCTGCATAAAATACAAGGTCGGAAACTAGAATTGTCAGGCACGTCTAGAAGCAGAAGAGAAAAAGACAACAGAAACAGCAAGACAAATGATCTAGCAGTGGGAGTTTGGAAACAAGGGCTTTTAAAGTGGTTTTCAAAAGAGAAAGGAGATGAATAGAAGAGAGTAAAAACAACTTCCCCCAAAGAGGAAAGGAGAGGTCACCCACAAAGAAGCCAGACTAAAGGAAGAAGCATTTAAGTCAATGAATAATTTCCAGATTTGAAAAGTAGGGTGATACCTGTGCGATAAAATACACATTAAACTTCACATTCAAACACCAACAAGATTAAAAAAAAAAAGAGAGAGCAGCAGTGAGAGAAATTGAATAGTTGATGTCTGCCAGCCCTAGGTAAATAGTAACAATTTTTTTCTATATGTATATAGTACTATAGCTTAAATTTTGTTTACCAGTCTTTGGAGAGGACAGAAACACCTTTAATCCTTCTCCATTTCTCTTCCTTCCATTCTCCCCAACACTAACAGTCATTCTAATGATTGTTAAATTAATAATGTTCTAATTTTAAGTAAAGCTCATACTTAAAATGTGGCTAGAAACAGAAATGTGTCAAGGACCAGCCTCTGCTTGGAGAGATGGAACTGAGAGAAGATGGCTGAGAGCAAGAAAAATAAACGCCTGAACGTCAAGTCATGGATCCAAGCTGGTGGCCTGTGATCTGCTCAAGGCAGCTCTCCAGATTGCTTTCTCTGTGTTCTTTGTCTCCAGAGATCTCCAGGCAGCTCTCTATTTTCTGCCCAAGAAAGTTCTCCAAACAGTTCGCTCTTGGTATCCTGAAAAGTTTCTCTGGAACTCTCATCTCTTGCAGATCACAGGTCCAGTCTTGTATTTTACATATCAATCCAGTCATTTACTCGAGGACCCCTTTTGGTTATCCTGGAATCAGCATCCCATCACCTAGCCCTTTGACTCTTCACAGACAGCAAGCCCTTGTTGTTGTTGTTTCGTTTTGTTTGTTTGTTTTTAACATTGCAAAAAAATTCAGAGATCTGCCTGCCTCTGTGAAACACAGATAAGACAGCAGGATGGCACCCTGCCCTGAAATTATCATTTCTACCACACCTGGACATGGATTCTAGTATCTCAGGTTGAACTTGAACTCTGCTTGCCTTTGTATCTTTCTGATAAGCTGGTTCATTACTGCAAGTGCCTTTGTTCCTTTAGATCTGTGAAGCTCCTCATAGAATTCATATTGCATTCTTATTTTTTGCATGGTTGAGAAATTATGTATTTTCAAACTCATGTTTTTAAGAGTTCTTTTCCACAGTCTTAAGGGCTGTCCTGGAGGTCCAAGTTTTACCATTTTGCTAAGACCTTAGCTACACTAGACTCATGCCATATCAGATTATCATGCAGTCATTAAAATTAACAGGGAGGACTTTCCTTGAAGGAGGAATATAGAAAGAGGTACATTTTCATACAAACAAGCCTTATGACCACAACAGGTATCGACATTCCTTGGAGGCTCATGCCCTGTTGTTCCTGTCCCAGAGGTGGGGACCATGTCATTCCTCCCCAACCAAGGCCATGCTGGACTTGGCACAATTGAAATCAGATAGTGATAATAGAGTATGCAAAAAAAATATGAAGCACCTCATTTTGATGTTTCAAGTATTTTTGGAGATTAAAAAAAAAAAAAAAACCTCAGTAGTTCAAAATTAATGTCACAGTTTCTACTTGGGTGAGAAATTAGAGTCAGTGGGATTTCATACATTTTAAACAAACAGCAAAACTAAAGAATTTTTGATCAAGATCCTTTACTTTTGGGACATGTTCAAACGCGTTTTTCAATTTCTCCTTTGCCTTTCATCAGTGGAGATGTCTTATACATATTCAGGTGAAACACAATGGGAATCCATCAGAGTTAAAGTGATAATTACTCATTACTGGATATTGCAGTACATGGCCCAAACAGAATTCCCTTCTCACAGATAGCTGAAGACCAACAGGTAAAGAATCCTCCAGGCAAGATTGGCTTTTAAAGGACGTTTGTCTTCCCCTCTCAGCTACAGAAGACAATTTTCTAAACAAGAATGATTTACAACTCTGAGTGCAGTAAGTTCACAAAATGCAGCAGCTGTAGTGGGAGTTGTTTGTCAGATCATCTTGCCAATGTTGGTGATCTGGCCAAGATGAGTGTGGGTTCCTTTACTCAAATTATGATCATCATAATCATATTAACTCATACCAAACATCACATAGTAAATGTATCTCTTCTTATAGACCAATAGGCGTCTTTCCAGAATGAATACCACTTAGAGAGAGGACAGCAGAGTTCAAGAGGTTTCACAAGTGGGTTGATAGAAATGCAGAAGAATTGGATTGATAAGATAAGGAACTCAAAGTAGCCACAGGGAAGAAGCTCTTGCAGTTGGGCTGTACGAGTCCAGGTTTTGAGGGAAGTTGATGCTGGCTGCAGAGAGGGGGAGAGAAAGAGAGAGAGAGAGAGAGAGAGAGAGAGAGAGAGAGAGAGAGAGAGAGAGAGAGAGAGAGAGAGCAGAACCAAGACAGGTTCAAACAGGTGAGCAGATGGAAAGACATGTGGCATTCCAGTAGTCTATGTCAACAGCAGCAAGGCTGGGGAGAACTAGCCAAACTGAAGCCCCAGGGAAAGTGGAGTCCTCTGCTGTTTGTCTAACCTGCACACCCAGCATAACAGATGATGGGCAGATGTGCGGCCTCTGCCACTGCCACTGTTTTGGTGTGTGTGTTGCCCGACCACTCCATGGAACCTAGGTAAGATGATGATACATTTCCCTTGGTGCATCTGAAAAATTCTTGGGACACTTCCCTGATGTGATTTGAATACACCCATTGTGATCTTAAAGATTCAGGTCATCCCTGTAAGTTTACAGGACAGCACCTCTTCACTCTTAGGAAGAACTCATTAATGAGTCTTTGCTGCATAGGTGGTATGGACTGATGGTGGTGTTTGTGGGTCTGTGCAGGGGCACAGTTATCCTCCACCCTTAGTGAAGTCAAAAGCTGCTTACAAAATGGTATCTCTTAAGGGCAAGACAGTCTAGAAACAAAACAAAATACAGTTTTATGCCACATTGGGTAGCTTGGAGTAGGGAACAGCCTGACCACAACCGGTTCTCCCAAGTATTCTCCTGAAATTCAATATGAATAAAATATATTCAGCTTGGTTATCAAATACTCATTGGTCATTTTTCTATATTTTCTTATATTAAATATTGAAATCAGGTAAAGGATATATGAAAGATATGTCAAGAGTGACCAAAAAAAAAAATACCAAAAGTAGATCCATAAAAATCTGAATGAAAACTCCATATGAACTATGGCTCTCTAATGAATATAAATGAGGGAGGATTAATATCCCATCTGGTCAGAAATATTCCCTGAGTATTCTTGAGTGAAAGCAATAATATTCTGAGCAAGCTACTCTGGGAATATGCTACATGTATGTTAATTTGAGAAAGATGCAGTGGAAATAATTATATGAGTGAGCCTGTTGCAGCAGTGCAGTCCAAGGGGCAAAGTCACAGGCCTTAGAGCAGTGGTTCGCAACCTTCCTAATGCTGCCACCCTTTAATATAGTTCCTCATGTTGTGGGGACCCCAACCATAAAATTATTTTGTTTCAACTTCATAACTATAATTTTGCTACTGTTATGAATTAAAATATAAATATTTTATATTCAGGGTATCTGATATGCAACCCATAAAGTGGTCATGCCCCACAGGTTGAGAACCACTGGCTTAGAGCATCAACTGCTCTGCTTGGGTAGCACTTACTGATACACTTATTGGAACAGCTCATAGTTCGCATCTCCCATTGAATGGGGTTAATAATTATAATTGTGTTAATAATAACTACCCAGTTGTTTGAGAAATAATGAATTAATGTAAGTCTTTAAAATAGCAGCTGACACATTAAATACTGTGAAATTTGTAGATCAAAACCAAGATGTACAGTGGTCCAAAGTGGAGTGGGTGACATGGTCTGAGGAACACCAGGATAAATGCAATACTGGTAAGATAGATTTGAATAACTAGAATCAATAATAATAGAACATGAACATCATGGGTACACAATCACAAAATGTGGGAGGAGCTGCTGGCCTCTAAAATACAACATAATAAAATCCTGTTTGAGATACCGTAATAAGAGCCACACCAAGAAGCAATCAGAAGTGAAACTATGGCCCATGAAAAGATAGAAAAATTTGTGTTTGCAGAGAGATGAGAAGAGATGGCAAGATGCACAGAGTGGGGAGCTGAGGCACACTCAAACAGACAGAAGAGCTGCTTAGTCAATGGTCCAGAAGAGATGGAAAGGACAAAGGAAGAGCCAGTCTGAAACATACATTGTTTGTATGGCTCCCGAGGCTCTGGAGAACTAGTCTTGTGTAAAACATTAGTCTGAAGCTAGATCTAGAAAGTTTGGGGCATTCTCCTCTTTCAGTGGGATGTGTTTTGGCAAGTTGGACTAAAGCACACTGGACTCTCACATTTCTCCTACTGTTTATGTGCAAAGACGTTCTTTAGAAGGAGCTCGGGTGTTCCTTTTCTCTTTTCATGTCATCTCTCCAAGCAAATCAACTCTTTAAAGGAAGCCCTCAGGTGCCTTGGGTTATGTCCTTCAGAAATAGTGAACGAGACTACTTATTGGTAGGCGCTAGGTGTCCTTCAAGCTCCTTAGGGAAATGAGTATTTGGTTGAAAGTTATGTTTGCAGGTAGCTGAATGTGTCCACAAGTCATCTTTTGTATTGTAGAGACAGAGATCGTGAGCATTGGTAAAAAATAACCCAGGAAGTGCTGGAGTAGGGCAATGTCTTCAGTTGACTCTCTGAACTTGGTACTATAAATGAACAGTTTTATATATGTAGTAGCAGGGATCATTTGTAATAGTCTTTGATGAGTTCAATTTAGTGAACAAGTAACTTTTTAAAGGCTACCTCTGTTGGGGATTTGTGACTTTAAATCTTAGATGCACTTGTATGAATATTTTTGTTTGTTGTATGTTTGCTGATTTTTCTTGGAAAAAGATTTTTAAGTAGTGGTGAGGGTAAGATTAGTATTATGTCTGTGATATGTGATAAAGGATTTAAAATGACAGGAGTTCAACTGCATTTGGCAGCTCTTAGAAATATATGTAACAAAGATTATCACTTTAGTTCAATTTGGAGCCATTGAAGGTCGAAAGGCCCTGTGAGGCCTAGGAAAATGAAGTAGGCACTCCCAAATCAGAAGAACATGAATCCGAACTCAAAGTGACATCTGGCTGGGCAACAGGGGAAGAATTCGAACTGAAGCACCTTTTATCCTCAAGTACAATGGATAATCAGTTAAAAATCAGACTATGCCATGTGTTTAAATTGTATTGATAGTATGATTAGTCGATTCTGTATTTTTTTCTCATTCTGTAATAGGCATTTAGACATCATGAATATTTTTATTATATACATAATATGTAATTTTATATGCTATATTTATATAATATATAATCAGAGGTTTCTTCAAATCCCAACAAATTTTAATATGTATATTTGTTTAACAAGTATCTACTAGTTATTTCCTATAACTGATTACTATATTTGAATAGTCACATTGATTATTAGAGTAAGAACTATTTTAGTGTCTAGTGGGTATGGGTTATGGTTATCACTTTGGTCAGAAAACATACTTAGGTAAGTCCCTATGTTTCTTGATCCTGTTTGGGTACTCTGACATTATATTTTAAATGTATTTCATAAACCCTTCCCCCAAAGTATATGTAAAAATATAGTGTATTTAGGGACACTGTTTACAACTATTTATTTTCTAGTTTCTCCTATGCTACTGTATCTTACAAAGGTTGATGAGGTCTTTATGAATGTTTTCATCATCCAACTACGTTCTAGGGTCAGTGTCTTTTCTATATTACTCTATATGGCCACATTGCCTCCTATTTATGCACAGTTGTTCTCTGTTTCCAAGCATTGATAGAAAAAGACTTAGGATAAGCTAAAGATTGGAATTTTTTGGTATACACTCAACCTAGCAAGGGCTTGTTAGACTGAATCAGAAGAGGAGCAACAGAGTGACTTCAGAGAGCAGCTCTAAGGACTGTAGAAACTCTAATTCAGACATAGCTTAGGGATAGGCACAGTACTTCTTTCTGCCAGTGCTGAACAGTCATGTCCCTTGACAGTAAGGCAAAATTTCATAGAGACATTGTGACACTCTACTCTGTTTTCTCTTTTCATTATACTTTTGGTGAATTTTACCCAAGGATCGTGATATTAGTAATGGTTTTGATGTTTGATCTTGTTTCAGAAGTGTGTCTATGGTTTCAATATTGTATCTCAGAGCTAACTCTAAGGACAACAAGAACACCTCGTTTGGAAGTTTGGTAAGCTAAGGAGTATAGCATGACTATTTGAGACAATGCCAACAGCCTGATAAAATTTTTTTCTGAAGAACAAAACAAGCAAACAAACAAACAAACAAACAAACCTCCAATCTCAGCAGAATCAGTACAAGGAAGTGCATGTTAGTGTTCCTGTTTGAATATCAACACCTTCGCACACTATCATTACACCCATTTGCAATTTGTTAACTGTGATACCCTCTGGCATGTCCTTTCTGTCCAGTTGAGTGGCTGTCATGTGATTATAGCCATTTGGTACTTTTCAGCCTGCTGTAATTAGGTTCTTTGTCATCTGCAACTAGTTGTGATTCACTGCAATCATACATGACTTGAAACTTGACAAGGCAATGTGCAATCATGCCTAGTTGTTATCCAGCTCTGTAAACATTAGTTCCTGTGGTATCACACAGCACTTCAGTACACACAGAATATGGGGGAGCTCTGCTCCTGAAACTTCTGCAGTGTGCAGCCCCTCCCCTTATAAAATAGAATTCTGTAGTCAATTCTCGCACCAGATGTGAAGCAAAGATGAAGAAGGCAGCTGCTCAGAATGAGCTAAAGCCCTAGGAAGATGCTCTGTGGATGAGCAGTGATGTACTTCTCCTTGTTGTCATATCCCATGCCCTTGTCCATTAACAGTCTTTACCAAGCTCTCATGGGTGGATACAGCAGAGAAGCTAAGACAAGTAGGGTATCGACAAGAGGTCAGGAAGCATAGGGTTAGATAGACAATTTCAGCAAAAGAAAGCAGATACTGGGAGGGCTCTTCCTTCTGAGGAGGAACATCAGGAAATGCCAAGCTGGCTTCTAAGGGCAGTATTAATGTCTTATTTAACACTCTCTTACTTTTCAATGTTGCCAGTTAAAACAAGGGCACCAATTTAGCTTTGAATTTAATATAAATAATGACTAATCTTTAGCATAAATATGTCTCAGGGAGTATATGGACAGGCACTAAAATGTTTTGTTCTTTATCGAAAGTTTGGATTTAACTGCATGTCCTGCAGTTTGGTGGCAGGATCTGTCAGCGCTTTGATATTTCTGTATACTAGGACAGGGCTGGGAAAAGCTGCTGAAGGCCTGCAGGGCACAGTGTCTACCCCAGCCAACCAATCACCAGCAACACCCATAGCTGAGGCAAGCTAGCATAATAAAACCACCACAATATAATTAAATAAAGTAGCCAAACCCCACCAAAAGTGTGCATCTTGTCCTCTATGTGTTTGGCATGGATACTAAATAATTTTGACTACATGAAAATCCATACTTTCAACCTCCTTTTTATCCTATAGATTAGTAATTGCTTTAAAATTTGAGGTTATTACCTAAAACATATTCCTTCTTTTCAGTGGAAAGGTGGGGTCCAGGAAGGTTACAGGAGGTCCCCAAGGGCTCAGTTATTAATGTGTCACAGCAAAACCAACGACTCTGTTCTTTTATGCAACATTCTCCATTGCCCGACAGTCTGCTTTGCTACTGTGTTCAAACCGAGATTTATTTCTCTTTAAGGAATTCTTACTCAGTTATTCTTAAGCTTTGACCACAATTTTATCTAATATTGCTTTAAATAGGTATCAGGATTGTGATATAATTCAGTCTCATGTGTGCCCCCTTTTAAAAAGAAAAAACTTGTTCTTCCTTATCTAATCTGCTTCAGTATGATTACCGGGTGGTAACAGTTCCATCTTAGTAAAAGAGGATGCTGGCAGAGTTCTATAGCGTAAATGCAAAACTGAAGCTTCTATGTTTACGATATAAATAGAAATAAACCTTAGCTTCATGAATTAGGGTGACTGGTAGTCCTGCCGATATCGGGATTTTAATCATAGTTTACTTCCTGTTGACGTCGTTAGGCTCCTGTCTGAGGCTAATTGTTTTTATTCATATTATTTTAAACGGTCACATCGTGATTGTGTTGCATGGCATTGACAAAACGAGATGTGATATTTGCTGCAGGTCTACAACGTGGCGTGATTAAGTCAAGCTCATTAACAATCCTGACATCACGTTTTCTGGACTTTTTTTGTAATAATACATGCAGCCAAGGCTGTGCCTATTGGCATAAATAAGAGCTTTCCCTTAATTAAAATATTAATTTATGCTAAATTAGGATAACTCAAACCATTAATTGCATGGTTAAATTATGCATACATAATAGCTGCTATGTGCAGTTCAAGGCTAATTAAAATATCTGATGATTTACTTAGGATAAACAGTTATTCTGTTTATTTGTTGCAGTGGAATATGGCAAGATAGGTTACCAAAAGTCAGATTATTTTATGCTGTCCATGTTGTAGATATTCCCTGAATGGAAGATGCTTAATGGTGTTTAATGACACTGCACAGCAAGTATCATGGTAGAAGGCAATGATTTTCCCCCAGGGAGCAGAATCTCAATGCAACTGGTGAGAGAGGGAACCACAGACCAAGAGCACAAAGCATTCATATACTCTTAGTTTTGAGTTCAAGGAAAAAATTAAAATGGCATTACCAAGAAAAGCAAGTAGAGCGGGGTGTGTCAAATTCCTGAACATACTGAAAGCAAAGCTTCATAGAGACTGCTATCAGAAAGTCCACTGAGTATATGCCATAACCAAGACTAAACCTATTATAGGAATAGGAATAGGAGTCTCAAGGTTAGCCAACTGCAGCTATAGTTACATTGTGGCATTGCATTAGACAAGAAACCCTAGTGGCTCAGAGAGGAAATGGACACCAGATCTAGGACACAGGACAACAGACTCATACTGGGAAAATGATCTTCTCCTGACTGAAATTTATCTTGTATAACACCCCTGTAAACTATATAAACATGTAAGCATTGGCTTTAGAATATCCCTTACCAGAGACCCTCCTTATACTAACACTAGGGCTATTAATATACAATAGTGTCTACTCTCCTATCTCCTCTATGCAGCAGAGTTTAGAATAATAAGACTCATTCCCTGTCTCAAATGAGATTAAGAAATCTGATTTTCCCCCCAAGCCAATAGAGAGCCTCTCTGATCATTAGCACTAAATTTTATTATTAAATGAGAAATCATCACTAGTTTTTCTTTGAACTCTGAGCTTTTCACCAAGGTCTGGGTGAGTCTCCTTAGGTTGCCTTGAGAAGTACCACAGAGGTCCTACAGCCACTGGTTCATTCCATCACACACTGCAACTCCCAAGATGATAAGCCAAATCAACCCTTTACTCAGAATAAGTTGGTTATCTCATGTTTAATGACAGAGAGGTAACACAAATTGTTCCAGAATGTTGCACAAAATTAGCTAATTACAAATTATTTATTCATTGGGTTATCAGTGAGAAGACATTTGCTTTGGGAAAGGGTCTGTTAAATTTGATTCCCTGTGACTATTGCATGTGAGTCGACAGTAACACATCTGGGTAATGGTAGGAGCTTCTTCTCCAGAAATCTGTCCGTCTTTGAACAGCCAGTGGTTGGGTCTGGGTCCTGATCTGTGAAATCAGTAAAATAGTATCCGATGACCTGGTAGTAAACAGACTGAGGGAAGATTAATAAGCTCATATCGTCAACCTACTTAGAGCTGGTTGGGAAAGGTGCTTTGGAAATCATTATGTTTAGTCGTTGCTGCACAGATTATATAATGCTGTTTAAGGAAATGCAGTATCCATTTTTCTAAAGCATTCTAAAATTTTACTTCGTGCATATAAGTAATCCTATTTTAAAAACTCCATTTCACCTATTATGTAAGATGCATGTTGTTGCTACATGTTTTCCAGCTTCTTTATTCAAATAGCAAGAGGATGCTGACAACCTCAATTTAATGCATACCTAATTCCAAGTCTGTTCTTTGGGAGATATTGCATCCTGAAATCCTTGGGAGATTACAGAAAAAAAAAGATATGAGAAATGGTTTAAAAGATTCTAATGCTGGTTTTTTATTAGATATTTTCTTTATTTACATTTCAAATGTTATCCCCTTTCCTAGTTTCCCCTCCAGAAATTCCCTATCCTCTCCTCCCCCCCTGCTGCCCCCCCCCTGCCGCCCCCCCTCCCGCCCTGCCCAGCAACCCACTCACTCCCATTCCTGGCCCTGGCATTCCCCTATACTGGGGCATAGAACCTTCACAGGACCAAGGGCCTCTCCTCCCAGTGATGACCAACTAGGCTATCCTCTGCTGCATATGCAGCTAGAGCCACAAGTCCCTCCATGTGTTTTCTTTGATTGGTGGTTTAGTCCCAGGGAGCTCTGGGGGTACTGGTTAGTTCATATTGATGTTCCTCCTATGGGGCTTCAGACACCCCCCCCTTCAGCTCCTTGGGTACTTTCTCTATCTCCTTCATTGGGGACCTTGTGCTCTATCCAATGGATGACTATGAACATCCTCTTCTGTATTTGTCAGGCACTGTCAGAGCCTCTCAGGAGACAGCTATATCAGGCTCCTGTCAGCAAGCTCTTGTTGGCATCTGCAATAATGTCTGGGTTTGGTGGTTGTTTATGGGATGGATCCCCAGGTGGGGCAGTCACTGTATGGTCATCCCTGCAGTCTCTGTTCCAAACTTTCTCTCTGTAACTCCTTCCATGGGTATTTTGTTTCTCCTTCTAAGAAGGAACGAAGTATCCACACTTTAGTCTTCATTCTTCTTGAGTTTCATGTGTTTTGTAAACTGTATCTTGGGTATTCTGAGCTTCTTGGCTAATATCCACTTATCAGTGAGTTCATATCATGTGTGTTCTTTTGTGATTGAGTTACCTCACTCAGGATGATATACTCCTGATCTATCCATTTGTCTAAGAATTTCATGAATTCATTGTTTTTAATAGCTGAGTAGTACTCCATTGTATAAATGTACTGTGTTATGGAAATGTCTATTTTTTTCAAAAAGAAATTTCCTCTGATGTGTCTGGGCAATGTGTGTCTGTGTAATTGTGCCGAATGGTATTCCTCTGCTTAAAGGTACTGAGCAAGCAAAGTGATATTTGCCTAATTTAGAGCAAGAGTCACCGGAATTGGTTTCTATGGAAAAAGTAGACAGCCAGTGGGAGAAAACATAAGACATGTCCTTGTAAGTTAAAAGCCCAGGCAGAGATATCCACAAGCAGATAGGGCTTTGCACAGACCAGTTCAACTGGTTTTGACAGTGTCAAAACAGATGGTCAGGCCTAATCATCCTAGTACAAAAGATTTTCCAAATAGTTTTTCAGTTTCTGGATATACTCAGTGCTCTTGATTCCAAGAGCAAAGTCACAGGCAATGTGATCCTATGTGATGCCTATTTTCCAATCAAGCCACTCTATTTCTGAATATCTGATGTAGTAAAAGAAAACGTGCTTATGCATCTGTACATGTGAGCAGAGATTGCAACTGAACGACAACCCCACTATCCCCATCTTACTAACAATCTTCAGTCAAAGAAATCATTCCTAGAACGGTGGCCACGGAAGCTACATTCCTTCTCTATGGGAGGGTATGGCCAAGATCAACAAAGATCATAAGTTTTGGAGGCAAATGAAGCTTAGGACAACCTACAACCATTGGCTATCAAAACTTGAAAGGGATGTAACTTTTATAAAATCTGTGGTCTTTGGACCCTTAGAATCAGAAGTAAACCCCAATGTCAGATTTTACATTTTGAGTAGGATAAATTATAATTATATTTCCTTCACACAGATATGTTCTAAGTAGGATTCATCAATTTCTAATGAGTTCCTACAATAATAATACTTCATATTATCATCCTTTAGATTTTAAAAAAATTTCCAGTTGGTTTACCATAGTTTTTCATGGTTTCCCTGCCTTAGAGCTGGGAGTTAGTTCACAGTGAAGTCTGAAGTTAGAGAATTTGATCTATCTGTGGTTAATAACTGAAAAGGACAAGATTGAGACTCAAATATTATGGTTCGGAATTGAACCACTCTGGACCTTAACTTGCTTATAATTTTATCAATTCTGTGTAAAAGCAGAAGCAAATCTCCCCAATGCATCTTTGGTTTTCTTGAAAAAAATATTTATGTTATATTTATGTGTATGTGTGTGTATCTCTGTCTTTCTATGTCTCTGTCTTCTACTGCCCGTGTGTGTGTGTGTGTGTGTGTGTGTGTGTGTGTGTGTGTGTGTGTGTGTTCTCACATGCATGTGGCCATCTGTAGAAGCCAGGAGGCGAAAACAAACCCCGTGAGGCTGGAGTTACAGGCGCTTGTGAACTACCCCATATATTGTGGCTGGGAGCCAACCTCCAGTCTTCTGCAAGAACAGCAAGTGCCCCTGAGTGATCAGGCCCTTTTCCAGCCCTCACCCCCGTTTTTCTAATTGGCATTAGTAAGATACCCTCTGTATACACAGTTGATATTGCTATCTTTGCACTCTGCCAAGATTTAGGTGAAATTACTACATCAACAAATAGAAGAAGACTCCCAAGTATTATAAAATTAAAAGCCTTGTTATTTTCTATCAAAACTTTATATGCTGCTGCTGCTAACAGGAAATAAGCAAATTTATTTTCCTGTTTATTTGCATTTCTTTTCTTAGTCGGCGATGGTTAAAGGTAAAAAGAAACACAAACATGAGCATCATAACAGCCCGTTTAAATCATGCACACCCTGGAAGAGACTGCCTTGAAAAGTCTTCAGACCTCAGAGCTACACAAAAAGAAGCCATAATTATTCAGCCTGTACAACTGTGAACTCTGATGAGAATTTTAAAGAGTTCTCCACAAGCAATCTTTTCACCTCATTTCCAACTTCAATTATTTAATCATCTTGAATTCAGTGCCTGGTGCGTATGAGAACTTGGAGGGCAATAATGAAGAACATTAAATTATATTTGCAAGGGGAAATATTGAAGTTCAAGTTTTAGCGGTAGAAATTAAGGCTGGCTGTTTTCATCAATATACTGAAATATGCCCCCAAAATGAGTGGCTTGAATCTTAAAATGGAAAAGGAACCCTGATGAGGGAGACCAGTCTCCTTTCATCCCCATCTGTATGTCGTTCCCTTGTGTCTGATGGTAGAGGAGGTCCACTAGAAGCCTCCTGCTAGGGACTCCAGCAAAAGGAGCTAGTCCAAGCCTAGTTCTTGGGGGTTGAACACAGCAGGGGAGGTCTCCTTTCACTCTGCTAAACTTCCTGCTGTGTTGAGTAGAAAACCAAAACTCCAAAGTCTAAAATCTTTCCAAAGAAATGCAGACTTCCTTTCGGGTCAGGGTCCACAGAGACAGCTCTGCCCAAATCTATCATACACTGAAAGATACATATAGCCTTCTCTGACCATGTCAGCTCAAAAATCAGTCTCTGAAGTGGATAGAACACGTATCCTCCAGATGACAAAGCCCGAGAAGAATGTAAGAAAAGTCAGGCATGTCTATTGTACCATAATAGATGATATTCGTGCAGAAAAGGTGTGTTCTCGGCCATTTTATCATTCAGCATAGTTTCAGTTTACATAATGATAATACCTTCTGCTGCTGCAGAAACAGAGTCCTGTAAACATTCTCTTCTCTGTCTTACTAAGTAAAATGCCAAAAGCAACCTATCCAACAGCCCTTTAAAGATAAAACAGTAAGGATTATGGTAGCTAGCTAGCTTGCTCCAAATTGTAGCTACTAGACGGCAGTATTTCCATTTGGCTAAACCTCTAATTCACATTCTAGAAAGCTGTAAGTTCAAGTTTATGAAGCTGACTCACAGCAGAATCCTCTGTGGATATGGGGATTCTGTCAAGGACACTGTCTCTTTCTCAGTAGCCTGTGGGCACATTTCTGTATCTTTAAACTTGAGACGAACAAAGTATTCCAGGTAGAAAAGGTAAGAATGTCATTATCTAACTAATGTCTCCAGCGTTCATCCAATTAAATCATTGAAAAGATAAATGACAAGAAAGTCCATAGGTGATATAACTATAGTTCCAGTCTGATGACCATTGACATGTCCCCTATAGCAGAGAAAGGAAGCATGCTACTTTATCACCATGTGATAAAAACATCTTTTTGGAAAATTGACTCTTTTGGAACAAAAGTTATTTCTGCCAAAGCAAGTTTCTCTTATCAAATACTTTCCCTAGAGCTTCTATGTGGAAATGGCAAGCCTAGGGAATTATTAAATTTTTTTCTGCTTCATTTGTCCCATATGCTTGCAATTTTCTGCAGTACTCTTTTTGTGAACAACACTGCACAAATCCAAGACTTAGCTTCAATCAGGGAATCCATAACCATAAAATGAAAGTCCCATGGTACGATGGAAAACTTAATAGTAATTGAAGCTGCAAAATCTTCTACAGACAAAAACTACCTAGAAAAGCGTGTTCAACTGCCTAAAATTATTACAAACCATATCAAGCCTAGCTCACCTTCTTCCCCAGGGCTGGGACTTGATTCTGTCATCAGAACCTGAACAGTCTCTTCCATTGTCCTTAGACCTAGCTGGTTAATGCAAGAGCTGTCATTCCACAAGGGAGTGGGTGCTGGCTCTAACCTCATACGCCAGTAGAAAACATTCCAAGAGACTAAAATAAAATTACAGATTTCTAGTTTATAGCAGAATAAAGGAATCTGGGAACTAAGCTAAACACCGCAAGAGGGGAACGTCGTTCAGTTTAACTCTAGCTCAAATATGTTGTCGGAAACGTTGAAGAATCAGCAGGGGTTTTATTTAGCCCAACAGGAAAAAACACTAATATTTGGACTTCTTGTCATGTCTAATTTTAGTTTCCTAACACGTGGACAATTTCACTTTATTTCTCAGCTCTCAGCAAAGTATTGACCAATTACCTTGGCCAACAGTTGTTTTTGTAAAAGGTTATTTTGATGGTCTTGGTGAAACTGTTAAAAACAAACTTGCTTTCTGACCTGGGAAAGGAAAAAGCCTTTATCAGACGTAGAAAATCACTGTGTTATTGAATCCAAATTTCAACACAACTTTATCCCTTTGGAAATTTTAGATAAAAAGCGCTGCTTGAAATAGAAAAGGCAAACAAAAAACAGTCCCAGAGGTACAACGAACATACATCCTGTATGAAGTTAAGGAAAACACTATGCACAAACTACATGTTTTTATTGTTTCCCTTTTAAAGTGTCCATGAATTGAATAGCTCTTTTGACTCTTTTTTATTTTTATTAAGCTATCATTATTGTGGCTAAAATCAACATATTAACTTAGCTTTCTTCTTTGACTATTGAAATTTTTATTCTTTTACCTAAAGAGTGAATGAGAACACAGACCCCACCCCCAACAAAACAAAACAAAACAAAACAAAACAAAACAAAACAAAAGCAAAAACAAAAACAAAAACCAGAGGAAACCAGATCTCTAGTTTGTCTCAAGTCTCTTCATGATTCAAAGAAGTTGATGTGCAAATATTAACATTTATCAAGGTTATCAGAAAATATAATAGATGAAGAGTCCTTAAACACAGAACAAAAATCATGATACATGAAAGAAAAAAGAGAAAATATGAAAATAACTAGAGATGTTGAAAATATCTCCCTGTTTCTTAATTGATACTGAAATCATTTGTAGTGAAACTGAATGAAAAAAAAGTAAAAATAAACAACCCAAAAACAAAAACAAAAATATAATGTGAGAAAAGATTGTGCATATACAACAAATGTTTATTATTGCATATCCATCAAACCACCTGTAAAGATTTCTCCAAACTCAACAATTAATATGCAAACACCCCTCCCCCCTTAGAGGACTGAAAAAGACATTTACCAAAGAATGATTTTAATCATGGCAAATAGAAACTTGAAATTTGTTCAACAACATTAGTTAGTGGAAAATTAATGCAAAATTAACATAACCATGAAGTTCAAGTATATATATATTTGTCCTGGGCAACAAATTCCAGAGAGACTAGGGACAAGGAGGACTCTTATGCATTTCTGGTAGGAATGGAATGCGGTCCACTCTTCCTGGGACTTTTACTTACCCAAAAGAAATAAACACCTATTCCCACACAGGTATCTTTAATATCTTACTTTTCAAATGTGCCTGGAGCAGGTAAGTGGACAATGCTGATAAATACCATCTTGGGAGCAAGCTATTCGTGGCAGAAAAACCAGGGATGAGTATTAAAGTCATTACGTTGGGTAAAATAAACTGGTCATGAAAGATGAATTGCACAATCAGTGTGAGATTTCATTCATATCACAGTCTCCAAAGACCCAAGCCTATCATGACAGGAGCAGATCAGTCTTACCTGGATTTGAAAGCAGAGGAGGATTAGACTGCAGTATACGGTATAGGGAGAGTAGTCGATCGTGTCAACTCTGTGTTCTTACTGTGATCACAGTTATCTAGCTCTATACATGTAATGAAATCATAGCATTATATTTTAAAAATCAATTTTCCTATGTCAATTAAAATATAACACTATTTAATGTATAAAGAACAAGGAAGTGTTACTTTTTTTTATTGTTCTTGAAACAGTATTTTTGCAATATAGCCCAGGCTAGTCTTAAAATGCTATCTCCCCTTCCTTAGCCTTTCAAGGATCAAAACTACCAAGCCTGACTTTAACAGGGCTTTGAAAACATTTTCTACCTCCCATTCTATAATCAGGAAATGTGTAAGTAAAACTCTATTATTGACAAATAACTGAGAGAAATTATTTTTCTTCAGTTTCTTGGGTCTTCAAAAGCTAAAATTAGATTTGTCCTTCTTCTCAACAAATCTAGTAGTAGATGCTATCATCACCACCAAGAGTTCAGCCTATGCTGGGAGGGATGACATCCACTCGAAGTCCCAGGAACTCTGGAAACTGAGGCTAATGGATCCCTTAAACTCATGAGCTAAAGGTAACCCTGGGCAACAAACCTAGGCCCCGTTTAAAAGTAACAGGAACCAAAAGGCATTGACCTAAGCACCCCAAACGCGTATCTAAATCAATACACAGCATGCCAGAGGAAGTCTGTCTCCTGAAGGTCACCTTTGAATACTGTAGCACACTGGATCATGTAGAGGTTGAATAACTAAATCTCTTGGCTGACAGATGACTGACTTCATATTAAATCTGGCTGGTGTGGCCGTGGGGGTCTGTGCTTTCAACTGTGATTGTAACTGATTCTCTCTTAATTCACCTCAGTAAACATTAAGCAGAAGCACATTCTATCCAAAGCCCTAGGCCAGACTTTGTACCTTCAAGTTCTTAAAAATGCAATAACGCGTACACAGGAGCCACAGTGTCTTTTCTTCTGTCCTTACAGCCACACCTTTTCCCCTCCCCCCGCCTTTCCTGAAATTATATTAATAAAGATGCAAAGTTTTAATCATTTGAATGCATTTGTTTAAATATGTAAAATAATACATTTGCCACAGGGTCTAGATTCATCATGCACCGTTCTCAGGTATGACCTTATTACAGACGTTAGATTTTCAAACACTTTAGAAAGGCAAATACTTCACCTTTATTCAACTCTTCTGTGAGTGAATGATACACATCATGTCATTGCCTGAAGGCCATGTGAATGGACTTCATGCTAGATGTCAGAAATGACATCTGTCGTCTCCAGGTTTGCATGAAGGAATATTGATTTTTGGATCTGTTTTGTTTCTTTCAGCCAGTTGTTTCCATTGAGAAGGAAGCTGAGCTAAGGTATTTGATATCTACAGATGCAAAGCCTTGACTGAAGCAAGGTATTTGTTATCCATGGAGGATAAAACATGACTGACAGAAAACAAATCATTTCTTTTAGATAGTGAAACTCCTGCTGCAATGGCTTAGTCGATGGTGATTTGCATCTCATTAGGATTCCACAGGCCAACCACAGCTCCTTTCACTTGGCTTAATACTCCAAAAACAATAAGGAGGAACATAGAGATGACAGCTATTACCAAGAATAAATCTGTTGTTCCATTCCAGAGAGAGCAGAATTTATGGTTGTGCATTTCCACATAGTGACGTACAGTTTGGTCCCATCATGCGTCCTGGAAAATTGAGCCAAGAACCTGCTGAAATAATATAGAAAGGCTTGAGCAGTGGAAGGATTTTTAGCTTCAGGAGGATGGCAGTAAAACCTGGCAGCAGGAAAAAATAAAAGGAATGAGCATCACAGAAATAAACAGGAGGGACCAGATGTTGGCAGCTGACTGGGAAACGGGCACAGCTGGGCAAGTCCATCTCAGTAAAGGCCTTGGAACTGATATATCTAATCGACAGATAAGTGGTAGATCGCTGTTCCCCATGCCACATGTTAATTTTCAAATGTACAAACAGTGAATGACCTCTTGTTTACATAATTCTTAGTTACTACACACACACACACACACACACAGAGAGAGAGAGAGAGAGAGAGAGAGAGAGAGAGAGAGAGAGGGAGAGAGAGAGAGGAGGAGGAGGAGGAGGAGGAGGATTTGTATACAGTTGGCATTAATCAAATTAACTAGGCAAATTCTAACCAGCTTCTACATGTATACTGGGCTGACAAGAATAGTTGACTTTGTGGCTTCCTCCCTGCAGAAGAGGGGGGCAATTGCCATCACCTGAAATCATGCATGTATGATCTCTCTATCTGCATGCCTTCCTTTGATTTCCAACAGAATACGACTCAATTAAAACAGGACATTCTATCTAGCCAAAATAACCAAGATGCGCTGTTACATAAATCCAATTCTAGAAAGAAGAGACAGACTATAGAAGCAATCTCATTTGACCAGCCAGTTTTTAATTGATATGTGGTATTATAGATTAGTTAAAATGATGATGCTTGCCGCAGCAAAACTGAGATATTAAGATAATTATCCTGGTGCAGGAACTTGATTACAGAATGCTTATTAATCAGGATTATCAACAAAGGATGGAAGATTTCAACTAAATGCTTCCTGCTGCTAACGATGCCCTACTTGTTTTTCCTTACATCGGAAATGCATGCCTGCAAATGGTGCAATGCTTCAACTTCTTCTCATAATCAGCCTTCTGAGTTTGTGTGATTTTTTTTTCTTAGATCATTGACTAGAAACACTTGCAGCATAAAGAATCCAGTCTCTGCCTGTATCAGCCTTTACTCTGGAAAAGAGCAGGCAGCCCTGAAGTAATAGCCTGGGCTCCCTGCTCCCTGCATAGCACGTCATCATTGAGATCCATTTTCAGCCAGGGGATTATTATCCCCTCTCTGGATTTAAGAAATGCCATGGGCTCCCTGCATTTCCTGTTGGGTTCGCATCAAACACTGGTTATGCTTTTGTCAAGCTGCAGACATGTGCTACGTGGCATTAGCATGCTACACACGCCCCAGAATACTTCCTGCTGCCCACAGAAGCCCTGGTAGCAAGAAAGCTCCACATTTATGATTCATGAAGGGCCATGAAATAATCCCAAATTCTGAGACTTCCCCCTCCAAATGTACCCTGGCTCCATTGAGGTTACATTGTCAAGAACTGAAAGAAGCTCATGGTGAGAGCTGAATGGAAAAAGAAGCCTCCCACATGCATTCACTATTGATGGATAAATCAGTCCGTCCTCCCTGGAGGACTATGTGGTACATGTGTCAGTCACTCGAGGCAGCTTATTTTCACCAGGTACTCGTAGTTCTAATAATGTGTCCTAAGGAAATACTATATAGTCACACAACTGAAAAAGGTAGATAGTTGAGTATTTCCATCCAAAGATTTATTGTAACAATACAACTAAACACAGCAGACTAAATGACAAGAGAATTTCTAAATAAGGTGTGATGTATTCCTACCAAGGATAACTATAACTGCTTAAACCCTTATCTGTTTTGACTGACATACAACAATGGAATGTAACATCAATTTGTTAAAAAATACCTAGCATGACCAATACTCTGACACCACTAAAACTAAAAGTTTTTACTTATGTTTACATAATGTGATACATATATATATACAACATTTTAAAAGGATGTTGTGATGTGTATGATGCACATAGGTAACATTTTAAAGATTTAAGGGATTATACATACCAAAATAAGCTAATTTGGACATAAAGGAATCTTTCTTTTCTAACATTTATTTTATTTATTTATTTATTTATTTATTTATTTATTTATTTATTTATTTTCGGTTTTTCGAGACAGGGTTTCTCTCTGTAGCCCTGGCTGTCCTGGAACTCACTCTGTAGATCAGGCTGGCCTCGAACTCAGAAATCTGCCCGCCTCTGCCTCCCAAGTGCTGGGATTAAAGGAGTGTGCCACCACTGCCTGGCTTCTTTTATTGTTTTTAATTGTGTATTCACATGTGTCTGTACGTGGGTGTGTGTACATGAATGTAGATGTCAGAGGAGGCCATTGGTATCAGATAACACTGCAGTGGAGTTCTAGGTTTTGTAAGCTAGCTTATAAGGGACTATCAACAGCACTCAGTTCCTCTGCAAGAGCAGTATCTACTCTTTCCCACTAAGGCACTGCTTTCTTAATTTTTATAGCAAAAACAAAAAAAAAAAGGTTTTCTCCAGTAGAAAGTGGTGAAGGAAAATAGAATCCGTTGCTTTTTTCTTTCACTTCTAGATCTCTGATTCCCAATAATAGTAGGGTTCGTCTCAACGACACAGACATGAAGGAGCAATTGAATTATATTTTTCCTTGTCAATAAAATGGCTCTGGGATGCCTTTGGGGTGGTGTCTCTGCAACCTTAAATGGCAGTGATGAGGATGCCTACATATGTACATTAGAAAAAAATTATAAGACAGACTCATCACTTTTCCTGCACAAGAGTCATTTTCATGTGTCAGAGCATATCAGTGGTTTTAAGAGCTACTGAAGAACAATTGTTTGGAAGGGATGTCATTTTGTCCATGGTGTAGCCACACAAGAGTTGCCCTTGGTCTACAAAATAACCCGACCCATGCTCCAGCAAGCAGTGAGTCTCTCTGTCTCTCTCTGTCTCTCTGTCTCTGTCTCTCTCTCTCTCTCTCTCTCTGTCGCGCTCTCTCTCTCTCTCTCTCTCTCATACACACACACACACACATACACACAGACACAGAGAATTAAGCACAAAACTGAACTTTCTATTTGTACTGATGTATTTTATTATAACATTGCTTCGGAGATGTCTATGCAAACATTTAATGAGGAAAATAGGTAGTATACCTATAGAAGCAGTTTAACACCTTTCTAGGCATTTGAAAAGGCACCCCATGGAGTCTACTGTACACATTTACATGGGTCACAGTGAACTCTCGGGACACCTTGCTTACTCTTTTCCAGGAGTAAATTAGACTGCTCCAAAATATTAACTTGGCTGCAAGTTTTGTATTGAATAATATAAAAATTAGTGCTTTTAATATGATCATCATTTTATAGCATTTTAAATCTTCAGGTTAAATAACCCTTTTTCACTATTGTCTGATTTCACCACAAACTCAAATCAATACTTAGGCTGAGATATGAAATTATTGATACTTGGACCTTCTGCCAGAATATGCCAATGTCTATTTTTGAAGATATTTTCATGGATCCCTCACATAGGCAGAATTGCTTCACATTCTAGAAGCAAGGGAACTCCGGAGCTTAGCAACCTTGTACCACCACACACAGGCTCCTTTCTCATGATTTACAGAGTAAGTTGCTGGAGAACTTTGGGGTCCTGTTGACTTAATCTCAGCTACCTCCATGAGTAAATACAAATCTGGCTGTGCTCTAGACCCCTCCCCAGCTATGCCTACTCATCTGGCATGAGGGTTCTTGCAAACAGACAGAACTAAAGGTCTAAGTAATCTTCCCAGAGCATGGTCAGATTTTGTACACATCTCAAACTCCACAAGCCTCACCCAGCCCTGAGTGGGAAGAGATAGGAAAAGGAAAATTTCCCAAACTGTGATATAGTTAAGTTTATCTCTAGCTCAAGTATTTTCCATTGCTCAGAATCCTCCAGTAGATTCTCTTCACACCCAAAATGAAGACTTCCCTATGGCCAGATATACTGGGCTCTGGATGTTTGTCCTTGTTGAGTGGTTTTCTGCAGAGAATCAGCAGAAACCTGCCACACTTTCCATGACTTGACCATGTTGGCTTGAAGTCTCCTCCCCAAAAAAGATCCTACACAGACTCCTGTTTTTAAATGCACCCTCTGATTCATGCTGTCTTAACTCCTTTATGTATTTATTTTGTCTTGATCACTATATTATTGTTCACTGGATCACTGTTGGTAGTAGTTTCTACTTTCTGCATTATAATGTCAACTCTTTGAGAGGAGATACTTTGTCCTATTCTATCTACAGTAGCTGCAATGCTTTCTCATACATAACAAACATTTCTCCATAAATATATGATGAGTGATCCTCTATTGCCTAGAGTTATATGTGAGAGCCCCACTCTCCTATATTGAGATAAATGTGAGCAATTCTTTGTTCTGTTGGATTTTATGGATGAACCACAATGTTGCTAACATCATTCACATGGACATACTTCAACTGCTGCATGAGGAAACAGCTGCCTAGGGTGGGGCTCTAATTCTTCCTTACCCTGTGACATCACAGAAACTTAGTGCTTAGATTTCCAGAGCAATCAAGATTTCACCAACCAGAGGGACTTTCAGTCTGTTGCCTGCCTTCCCTGGATCCAACACCCAAGGTGAACCTAATCTACATGGTGATGATCTTTGGGGGGCATCTATGGGATGGTTAGGTCATGAGGACAGAGGCAATTTGAATGAGATGAATACCTTTCGCAGAGCACTGCCTCATCCTCTTTAGCTTGCTAGGGCACAGGAAGAAGACAGGCAGATCTGAACTGGAAACCAGACCTTTTTTGTACATGCTGGTACTCTGAGCTCGGATGCCAGCTGCTAGAACTGTGAGAAATTTCTGTTGTTAGATGAAAGCATAATGAACATGTGGTTCAGCAACACATCAGAATGTCAGTCAGCCATCAAGAGAAATGAAATTAGGAGGAAAATGCTCAGATCTGGACACTCCTCTGTTGAGCGAAGTAACATGTGCTCATGAAGACAGACAGACACTCTGTCATGTACAGATTCTCGTTTATATTTTTATATGGATGCAGATATGTAAGGGGGTGAGTATGGGGATAAATCAGAAAGGGTCCACAGAAGGGAGTAGAGATTTTAAAGAAGGATAGCAATCCATTACATGTGATAAGGAAGACGAGGATGAAGTAAATGGGAGGAAGGTGGTGAGGGAGGAGGCCAATAGGAACATATTATGTATGAAACTATACCTTGAAGCCTATGACTCTATACACTAATAAAAATAAAAAATGTAAAAATAAAAGACACTTCTGTTCCTTGCAAGTCACTAGTTTGATTGTTTTGCAATAGCCCCCTGAACTTAGACTAAAGAAAATCCGAATCTTCCCAGTTGATGTGAAGATGAAGAGTTTACTGAGAATTGTGTCCCACCTGATACTAGAGTAGTCAACGGAAGTCTTCCATTGAATATTCTAATGGACAAGCAGCTTTCACTCATCTCCTCTTGAAGTGTTTATTTATTTATTTAATGGTGTTTTGGGGGTGTCACTGGACAGCTTTCAGGAATTGATTCTCTCCTTCCACCATGTGGGTCCCAGGAATTGAACTGAGGCTTGGTGGCAAGAGTCTTTATCTTCTGAGCCACTCAACGGAGGACAGATAACATGCAAGGAGGCCATGGGTTCTACATCCAGCACCAAAGGATTAAAATGAAAATGAAAGAAAACTTACTTCTCGCTTTCTCCACTGGGCTGCTTGGTCTCTAAGCAAATGTGTTGTCATAGCATGGAAACCTGCCCAAATTTCTTGGGTTGCTCAAGGTACATGTAAGGAAGTATCTACATCCAAGTTGTATGAATGGCTCATCTTCAGATACAATGGGAACAGAAGGTACATTTCCTGTGACATTTTTTTTCTGTTTTCCTCCATATGCACAGCCACATGACCATGAATAACTGAAATATTTGAGAACAGGGTAGCACATGCTTGTCTCTCAAGGGAAGCAGGCTCTTCAGCCTCCCTTTGCCAACCACCCAGCCGGAGGGTGTGTCCTCAAACTTCCCCAGATTTGTTGTCTGTCGTTGCTGTGGCACAGTGTCCTTGTTATCAGTCTCAGATGACTTATGCAAACTTCACAGTAATGTCATCTGGGGAAATGGTCAAGCCGTGGATAAGTATATATCCCACATGTCTTCTCAAGCTACGGCTGTTTAGAGGTAGGGGCTCACTGCGTTAGGCTTGTTAAGTTGTTATTTTAAAAAAAGATGTTTCCAGGACAACAGTCCTGTCTCATGACACTCTACTGCTTGCTCTTTGGCCACTGCAGTGCAGACGTAGCTTGTGTTTTACATCGTTGAAAATTGCTTGTCTCTCAGGGGAAGCAGATCTTCAGCCTCCCTTTCCCAACCACCCAACTGGTGGGTGTGTCCTCAAACTTCCCCATATTTGTTGCTGTTCCTGTGTCACAATGTCCTCATTATCAGTCTCAGCTGACATATGCAAACTTTACAGTAATGTCAAACCAGAAAGGAAACTGAACTCCCCCATGCTGCCATTACGCAGAAAAAGCCAACACCTTTTAGAGACCACAGCCTTGAGGATGCCTAGCCTAGCCCCTTTGCACAGTCTTCTGCTATGATTTGTCATAAACTCAAAGAAAACTTCTACTTGCTTGAACTATGGCGTTAAGTACTTGGTTGCTATTAGACAATTCTATGAACTGTAAATTATAAATAATATAGAAGGCTAGAAAAAGACAAGGAAAAATGAATTCCTTATTATTTTATAATTTTGCAGAGCAGGTTTAACCCTGATCTCATTCAATGTGTGTGTGTGTGTGTGTGTGTGTGTGTGTGTGTGTGTGTGTGCGCGTGCGTGCGCGCGCATTCAAGTGCCCACGTGCAAATCCACCTGAGAGTGCATCATGTGTGTGGTTGTGAAACCCACAGTACATGTGCATGGAGTATTGTGAAGTTGATCCTCTTCACAAGTCCTTACAATGATTTTACTCAAGCCATATAGGCAATAGATCGATTATCTTTCTTCAGGAAAATTAAGAATCTTATAAAAATGTAGGTAAAGTATAGGTTAAAATTAAACACACTCTCTTATCAGGCAAATTTAAAGTCTATCAGTGTGACTTCCTCTTTGGACTTCAGTTCATCTTAGTGTTATTATTGTTCTCCCTCTTCTATCTATAGTTCTTAAGCCTAATTTTTCCAACATCAAGGAACATACCAATGAAGGCAGTTATACACACTACATCTGCAAAATTAAAATGTGTTAAAATGAATTGATGGTCACTTGAAAAATAAACTTAACTGAGGGAATAGAGGTCAAAGAAATAGAGGAACTTTGCTCAAAGAATTTAAGTGCTGACACCAAGAACTAGCTCGCAAAGACAAAAACAAAACTTTATTTAAAAATAAGACTTAAGCATTATCGATATTGAAGTTATACATGATTGTAGATGCTTATATGTGAAGTACATATAAGCTTTCAAAGTTAGGGCATAAAGATACTTTCCTTTCAACTAAGGGATTCTTCTTGCGTACTTATGATGGACAACGCAGTGTACTGATCGCTGGACATGAATGAGTAAATTGGCCATCTTAGTTACTACCTCAGTGGAGCTGGATACCTAACAAAGAAGAGCAGACATTTGTTTTTGTAAGTGGTTATAGGTTGGAGCTGCTAAATGGAAGTGTGTCTTGTGTTCAACATCGAAGAAACTGTCTTCAGTTTTCCTGAGAAATAAGTAAATGGTCCAGTGAGAGGCACCCTAATGAATGGGTAGCTGTGACAACCTTGCACTACCTGTGGTTGTTCTAAAGCATACTTTAGATACCCAGCAATACACTGTGGGAGAAAACTAGGTTTTTCTTTTCAAGTAGTTGTCAGTTGTGAGTTAGGGGTGGGGACTTGTGTCCATCTCCCCTCTCTGCTCTGGGACTCCATCTGGCTCAGCCCTGTGTGGACCCTGAGTGTGCTGCTGCAGTCTGTGAGTTCATCTGCGCCATCACTCCTGAAGTGCTTGCAAGGCATCATTTCCTTGATGTCCTCCTCTGTCCCCTCTAGCTCTTACAATCTTTCTGACTTTTCTTCTCCCTGACTCTGGATCAATGGATGTAATAAAGACCCCCTCATTTAGAACTGAATGTTTGAAGGTCTCTTACTCTCTGCCCTTTGCCCATTGTGGTCTCTGTTTTTGTTCTCCCTCACTGCAGAAGGATGCTTCTTTGATGATGACTGAACAAGGCAGGATAATATAGCAGAATGCCACTAGGAGTCATTTTAAGGTTACGTTCCTTTGGCAGAACAATAGTATTTGGTTTTTCCCTGGGACCCTGACCTATCTTGTCTCAAGTTCTTGCCCACCTGATCAGCCTCAGGTATGGGTTCCATCTCATGGAAGAGACCTTAAATTCAACCAGATATTTGTAGGTCACTCCCACATTTTAAAAAATTATATGTGCATGTGTGCTCCTATGTAAGTTTATGTGTATCGTGTATATGCAGGTACCTGCAAACACCAGAAGAGAGGACCATATCCCCTGGAACTGCAGTATATGGATAGTGGGAGCTAAAATTTCCTTTGGAAGAAAAATAAGTGCTCTTAAACACTAAGTAATGCCTTCAACCCTTGTGGGGGGAGGGAGAGTTAAGAGACAATACTCTGAACTTACATGTTAATGTCAACTTACTCAATTGTCTCTTTACATCTGTGACTTTTAAAGAAAACATTATAGAGCTGAGAAAAATAAGGCAAAGGAAAATCATGCGAATCATACCAGAAGACAGAAAATCTGACTCTGAGAAAGCCCACTGTTCCAGGTCCTTTGAGGGTGAGTTCATAAGAAATTAGGTGAATAATGAGCATTAAAACATTTTAATTCCTGTAATACCATATATATACACATACATACATACATACATACATATACATACATGTATATACATATAAAATGCATTTTTTATTATTTATCCACGTATTCAAAGCAAGGTTTGGTTCTCTTTAGAAAAGAACCTTATTGGTGACAATTCTAAGGATTCAAAAAGTAGTTCTGTGTGTTGGTCAGAGTAAATGTTGCTTGATTCATGAGACCACCACAAGTACATCTACGAATGTGATGCCCACCGCCCTGTGTGGCTTTGCAGTAACTTCAAACTAACCATAGTTTCACTCCTGATGATTTAGCGTTTCAACTAAATAAAATTGCTTTAAAAGAAAACAATAGTTTCCATTTTTTAACCTTGTTATGAAGTAAAGCAAGAACTAAAATAGACCATAAGTCAGTAAAGGTCTATTAATATGATACATGAAACTATTTCAATGACTACAGCCAGTTTTACACCTGGAATATCTGCATTACAAAATTCTGAGATTGAGACATTAAAATTCAGATTTGTCACATCCCTGCTACCCTCCTGAAATTTCTTTCCCTCGCTAAGTACTCTGCAAACAGGCATTTTCAAATATAAAGGACTAATGATTAATAAGTAAACAGAAGCAGTATGACCTTACACACATCACGGTGGCCTTGTTTTGCCTGATTTATTTAGGCATTTGGAAAATGAATAAATGAATTTTAAATAGCATCTGCTAAGATGGCCTTGGACAGAATTAGAAAGCCACAATTTCTGTGGCGAACAGAATCCAGGCATCCTCTCTTACACCAACCTCGCTCTCCAGCTTTCTCAGCCTCTCCCCCTCCTCTGGCATCATTTCTCCATCTCCCAGAGAAGGATTTGAAATGTCCACACTAAGCTGCTGAAGGGTGGAGGTTTTTACTTCCCAAGGATCACTGCTTTGGGGACGATTGAAGGCCAAGAGCAGAATGTGGGGCGTTTTGTACTGGATTCAGTCTCCTGCCTCCACCCTGGGCCTACCTCACCATCCTCTCATGAACACTTGCCATCCAGTCCAAGTGAGGCAAAGTATGTATCTTCCTTAAGCTTGTTTCCTCAAAACTAAAATGGGGATAAAATCTTACTACACTTATAGACTTGCTATGAGACTTTAATGAGAATATTCAAAGCACCCTGTGCTGGGTATGTAGCTGTTATTATAGTTCATGAATAGTAGCTGTTATAATGCCAGCTGTTTCCAACAGCAACAACAAGGAATAACTGTGACCCTATCCCTGAGTAAAGTTCCAACCATTCTGCAAACTACAGGTGGGATCTGATGATGTCATCACCCTCTTATCAAACTTTGTTTTTTTTTTTTTTTTTTTTTTTTTTTAATCAAACGTTTGGTTTTTTTTTTTTTTAACAAGCTTTGTTTCTCTCAAGATTTTGGGTTATTTCCTGAAAAATTGATATATATGGCTGACAGAAATGACTTAGGAAGTTTTAGGACTCACCAGAAGGGAACTGTTTTGAATCTAATTTACTGAAACAGCCAAGTTGCAAAACTGAGTTTGTAAACAGAACTCAACCATTCCCCATTCCGCCCTAATGGTCTTAACTTGTAATCTCCAAAGATGCTCCTTGCTAGCTATTCTGCTCATCTCTACAGACAGAAAGCACCTTCTAAAATCATTCTATAAATGTGAGTTTACAAAGTTTGTTGACAGAAATATCGGACTCAATTTTTTTTTCTACTCAGTCACGTGGGCGCAAGTGGAGCCCGGGAATCTGGACGATTAGGCACGCGTTTAGGCTTACAAGTCCTCGAGTACAGAGATAGGACAAAGGTTCTGATCTACAGGTGACTCGCATCGTTTCCCAAGCTTGAAAGTGCTTGTTCTGCAGCCATCCGTAGAGTTGCGATCTACCGTTATCAACTGAGAAAATCATCTCTAAGTGCTGTTGTTCAGAGCTCTTCCCCTCTGGGCCCGGCTCTCCTGACAGCACCTGCTGGCTGACTGAGGAGGAAAGGTCACGAGAAAGTAAACAGGTCCACAGTCATTTCCTGCGCCATCCTGATCTTGTCCTTCGAGATGGATGGCAGGCTGCAGCTGAGCCTGTTATTAATAGCACACAGACGTAGCTGGGTGGTACCCACGAGCCCTAGCATAGGATGTGGTTTGATTATCTGCTGTTGGCCCTGCCCAGGAGCTGACTCCCACATTGGGCCTAGGCTTACTCTCATACCCTTCCTGTCACAGACTCTCATCTCTGGCTGTCTTTCTGTCCTTGAGGTCAGGCAAGAATCTCTTAAAGTTGACTTTCTGCTATTTTTATTGCAGAAAACACCGTATCAAGCTGATTTCATACTGCATTTGGTTTTATATACTTTTTCAAATCACATTCAACCTTATTTGAGGGGGCTCTAAGTTGGGGTGCATCCTTCACTGTTGGATTCTCACCAACATGGAATCCTTAGACTGGTATCAGGTATATGATTATTTCAATCTATAGCTGACCAAAGGGCCAAGTTTGTCAAAACACTATTTCCAGCTAAGTTCACCACCAGAGACATTGAAAGAAACCCATATGTAGCCTTCTCTGATCACCCAAATGTTTCTTGTCAATTCACAAGCTGTGACAAAGCCCAGAAGAAAAGACATAGACAAAATGTCTATCTGAACAATCCATCTGATATCATATTCTAGAAAATGCCAAAGGATTGTTTAAAAGGGGTAGTATTTGATGGTGATATCATGATTTTTCTTTTGTTTCTTCCATCAATTACAGACTCTAAGAAAATCTCCAAAGTGTCTCCAATGGAAATGCTAAATCACAAAAGAAACTTAGTAGCTGACTTGGTTAAAAATGTCTAAATATCACTTAACAAGAGGGACTGTGGGACTGTGGTGTGTGTGTGTGTGTGTGTGTGTGTGTGTGTGTGTGTGTGTGTGTGTGTGTGTGTGTGATGTCTTGCACACATTTAGACAGGTGCATATTTAGAAGCTCCAATGAAGGACAAAGGTTGTCCCTGTGTCTCAGACTTTCCAACTTTGCTGCCCTTGTATATAAGGGAAGGGCTAGTACAGAACCACTCTCTGCCTCGGGAGGGTAGGAAGATGAGGGAGTCCCCACCCTGTGACCTTATCGGCTGCCTTCAACCGGTGAGAACGGTTATTCCCAGTCCTATTGTTCAGCACTTCCTGATCCTGCTTGTTCCCTCTGACTCACCACACATGAAATCATAGCTAAGAAAGCTTCAAAGGGACTGTGGAAATCCTTAGACACACACTGTTCAAATGATGAATAGTGTCAACCATAGAGGGACTGTAAACAAACCCACGTTTATCATGCAGTTGTGCTATGTGAAGACTTCATCTCCAAATAGAGGCCTGGGGAAGCTTAATCTACTTCTCTTGGGTCAAGACCCCACACATCTCTTCAGTAAAGCTCTAGCAGAATTGAGTTTCTTCTTCTTCTTTGTACGTGGTGTGATTTTGAGCTTTTTTTTTTCTCTATATTTCACTGTCACTTGCCCAGTGTGTCTTTTTCTGCCACGTGACCTGACATAGGTCATTACAGGAAACCTTGCTGAAACACTAAGTTGTAGACAGGAACCTTTCTTGACGTCATGATATATATTTAGCCATGCTTTCTGTCTTTTAAAGGGGTATTCAAATCCACTGTAGCCCCCTCTAGAATACCATGCTGGCATGCTCCTCCAACTCAAAGCATTGGGTAATTTCTTTCCAGGGTAGCAAGGACAAGTTTGAAAGAATCTGGCTTTGCATCCTACCAGCTTACATTCATTTACTGGGTAACATAGCTGACCTTGAATTCACTACGTCATAGGCCAGGCTGTTCTCAAGTTCATGGTCCTCCGGTCTTAGCCTCTCATCTTTAGTAGAAGTATTTCAATGTATTGGGAAATGAAGAAAATAGTTAGGGTTTAAACTGAGCATTGAGGCTGGAGGAACACACTGGTCAAACTAGAGAGTCTCAGAAACAACCAGACTGTACCCAGCTTATAAGATCTGTGGGGGTGGGGGTGGGGGGACAACAAAAAACAAAAACAAATGCCAGCTCACAGCTCTTTCTTTTTATCTTGCTCGTAAGGAGGCAAGAGAGTTTGATTCAATTCCCAGATCACACTGACAAAGAAACTTACTGGACAGGGCCCTCATAGACCCCACCTTTCCCTGAGGGACAATGGTAATTAAAGGTTTCTGGGGAGAAGGTGTCATTTTCTCCAGTGGTGAGTCAGCCCTTGCTCTGGTAAACAACCAGCCATGCTCAGGGTAGAAACTGATTAGACTCAGTGGAGGGCACACAGAACGAAGAGATGAAAGTAGGAGGGCACTAGATGGGGGGGGGGGGATAGGAGAGGGGCGATGAAGAGAGAGGGGGAGGAGGAGAGAAGGTTCCACTACACGATGGACAGGGATTGGAAAAGGGCAAGGAGAAGAAGCAATATGAAGTTAGGGAAATTCATTATATAAATGAATGAAATTGTCAATTTAAATGAAGAACATGCCCCCGGTGGGAGATTAACATCCTTACAAGTCAGGTTTTATTTCTGATGTTTCAGATAAACGAAGAGGAACCCAGGCTCCCTTGTGAAGACCTAGGGTTTGATACCTCCGATGGGCCACGATGGAAATGAAAGCTTAGGAAACAAAGAAAAACCTAAACTAAACTAAAACCAGCTTTGTTTCCTTTATGCACATAGGTCAGTTTCAAAAGTAAGAAAAGGATGCATGGGGTAGCCGCTAGAATCATCGTCCAGTTATGAAGTTCATCTTGTCCATCTCTGGCTATATAGTTCTTAAGAAACCCGAGGAGCGAAATAAGGAAATACGGTGCATTATGCAAAAGAAGTTATGATTAGCTACAACAGCAAGCAGGACCTCAGTCCTAGGCCGATTCTTATCTCATATCAGCAACTAGACATTCAAAGCCAATATCCAACCAGGAACCGCGGAGCAATGGTAAACGGAAGTGCTTAGAGTTCCTGCTTAGAAGCATTGATCGTCAATTCCCTCTGGTTCCTTTGCACAGAATGCAATAGAATGGCCCAGTCTCCATCCATCATTAAGGGGCTAACTTGAGATAATTTAGCTTTCTATGTTAAACATTTTATTTGTGTGTATTATGTGAAGGTGTGTCTGTTTACACAGGTACATTCCAGCCATGTCTCCAGGCTGTATGCCTCCGCGTGCACCAGGCTTGCCAGCCCTGGAGGTTCCTGGGATTTTCTTGTCTTCTTTTCTCAATGTAAGCATGATGCGATTACCCATCCTCACTAATTTATTTGACATTAATTTGCGTTTCGGGATCTACACTCCAGCCTCTAAGCTCGCACAAGTACTTTCACCCACTGAGTCATGTTTAAAAGGAGCCGAAGCAGGCGTTCTCTTACACGGAGAGCGAAGCTTGCCAGGGAGGAAACTGCAGAAGCAAAACCAAAACAGACGGAGAAGTTCCGAGTGTCCTTAAGAAGTTTGTACTGCCTGAGTTCCTCTTACATAAGTGCCTGCTGTTTTGGGCTAACACGGGGCTGAGGAACAGAGCTCCTGTGGAGAAGGTCTACATCTATGCGTGCTATGGTTTGACTCAGTGTAACCTACAGGCCCGTGTGGAGGCTTGATCCACAGCGGAGGTGGTGTTGCCTTTAGGTGGTGCAGGCAAATGGCAGGCCTTAAGCCAATGCGGGCAAGGCACTTAAGGGGATGTTGGACACCTAACCCATTCCCTTCCTCCTTGCTCTTTGCTTCACAGACATCATGAAGTGAAACGCTTGCTCCACCATGTTCTCCAATCTGATGTGGTCTCACTATCCTCAGACCCAAACTTGAATTGAAACTGTGAGAGAAATAAACTTGTCTTGGTTAAAAGTTGATTTATGTCAGGATTTTGTTAAAGTAAGAGAAAACTGACTAGCACAATATGCATACTTAGATGTACGTATATGTGTGTATACACACACATGCATGGGTATGCAGACATATGCATGTATGTATGTGTATCGGTGCTAGGGGATATAGGGTCAAAAGAAAAGATGTTTAAAAGAGTGTATGAGTTATATGTTCCCTTTTCGAAAATAGAATTCCAATTCTTTGGTTTGTGCATCATATATAGTATCCCATATAGGTAATGTTTTTTCTTATAACTCTTTACTTTGTCACGCACACAGTTTCTTTTCTGTCTTTCGGCTGTTAAAATAGCAAATAATCCAGGTTTACTTTTGCCCAGCTTCCTTCTTTCATCTTATATGTCATTGCTTATATGTCATTGCTAGCATTTTTTCCCCCAGAGCTTGGGCCTGTTGTCTCAGCAACTGCTTTCCCCTCTGCTCCATCATTTATCAACGGCACTGGTTTTGCTTCTGTGTTTATTTTCCTTGAGTCTCAGAGGATGACTTTTCTGGAGACCAGAATGTCATGTATGCCCAGTGTCTCATAGAACTTCTTGCATATAAAAATAAAGATAGTTACATACATTGTTGGCAAACAGAAAATCTGAGCAGTAGATGAAATACTGAACAACATATGACATATATGCAGGATATTTCTCGGCTGTGGTATACTTGTTGACCCTATACAAAGCCCTAGATTTGATTTCTAGAACATCAATGAAATCTTTACATGTCAAAAAGAGTTAGTAAACCAGAATTATGCCTAGAATATAAGGCCATGGATCATGTAAAGATTTGTGGATTGACGTGCAAACTCTAGTACATCAATTGCTTTTCTTGGCCCTTGTTATAATCTTTGTCTCTTTCCTTCATTTTGAACTATATCTGGACCTAGAGTGATCAGTAAAGATAAGAAGCTGTATGCCTGGAGAAACCTGAGTGTCAAGCCACCCTATAAGGTTATCCTACTCAAGGGAAGAGCCTGGTCCAGAACATGACACCAGTTGTCTTCTCCTGTCTCTATTGCATGAGTAGAACCAAACACAGTGGCACACACTTATAGTCCTTGGTGCTTGGGAGGTAGACAAGATGGATGGCATGTGCCAGGTGACCAATGTTAGCCTGAGCACCATAGCAAGACCCCCATTTCAAAACAAGAAAATAGTTTTGTCTAACAGTGACAGCTCTCTCCATGCCTATTCAGTAGCTGTTAAGACGCAAAGCTTCCCTTCAGATGACAAATGATACATTGTTGCCCTTATAATGAAACAAACTTGCCATAGACCCAGCTTTGATTTCGGAGTTTTGTCAAGGTAACTCAGACATAAGGATTACTGTCCTCAGAGATGTGTCTAACCCTGAACTGTCTTCCAGATTAGGCTACAGAACCCAGTATCTGGAACTTCAAGAGGTGCGATGCCTCTCTTTGCTCTGCTTTGCTGTCACCTAGAAGCAGCAGCTGCTGCTGAGGAAAGATGACCTAGAGGATGTCTGGGGCCATTGCAGCCAGAGGAAGAAGAGGAGGGGCTGACTGAGTTGAATTGGCAAGTTGTGTGATTAAGTCTGAATGGATAAATGTCATACATGAGAAACTGTGCTACTGTAACACTGGATCCATGAAGGTGAGTTAGTTTAATGTCTGTTGGAAGCCTCACAGAGGTATTTGGGGAAACAGACCCTGAACTGTCGGATAAATTACTTCTGGAACGAAGCTCAAAATTATCCTAGAAATGAAGCTATGCACCAAAGCAGGAAACTCCTCCTGCGAAGCTCACGTGGTCATCTTTCTGGGCCTATTACAGGGTGGAAATTCAGTCTTCCTCGTCTTAATTAGCGTTTGTGGTTTCATAAGGGTGGCCCAAGTCGTGAAATTTCCTCTCTGTGTTATTGTACAGAGGATTCCGCGAGAAGGGACCGCAAGCCCGAGTCCTTCACAGTTTTGTTGAAGAATGTCAGCAAATTACCATTGTTTGGAATCACACGCTCATAAGCTGGGCAGCAGAATATTTATGATACGAAAACAATCACAAAAGCCTTTGCCGCGCTGCCTTATTGACACAGCTTTCCCGTCCCCACATCTTGCTTCCTCTCAGGAAAGTGGGACGTGTTGGATGATTTCCCAGGTTCTATTTGGAGAGGAAGTCTATACGTTTTCCACCACGCAGACCCTGCCAATCTGCACACTCCAAAGAACACCTGCAACTAACAACTACGCCTGCTCTCTTTTGTGTGCCCGCAGCTATCAAAATAAATGAGTTACCCCGGTTGGGAAAATTACATCTCTTTTCGGAGTAACCTTGCTCTCTGCACGTGCGCAAGGAGTCAGACACCGTGATGCTGTGCCCAGTGCTCCTGACTAGAATTATAATCCAGACATTTTGCGTTACGTCATTGTCAGTAAGTGTACTAACAAGAGCTATTAAGATCTCATGACCTGCCTGTCCCCTTTTTACTAGTACTTCTCCCCTATTCTGCTCACGGTTGATTCTTAACCAGTATAATAATGGGAAAGAAGGACCTGCCTCTTTTCTTTGCCCAGATCTGCCACTAAGATTTTGAGTCCTCTCTCCCCTCCCTCCCTTCCTCCCTCCCTCCCTCCCTCCCTCCCTTCCTCCCTCCCTCCCTCCCTCCCTCCCCCCTCCCATCTCAAGCATCCTTGTAGGCTAGCATTCAAAAGAGAATGGACAGTTGCTTTCCTCCTGAACATCTGTCCAAGCCCCCAGGATCTGAACTTTGGCTCAGAACGCTGAGAACTCACAGCAGCTGTATGGTCAGCTTTCAACACAGCACATGCATGGGGAAGGACTTGCTGCTCAAATGAATGTTCATTTACTGTTGGGTATTTAGCAACCCTGCCCTCGAACATAGGGCTAGTCACAGAATATTCCTTTGATGGAAAAAAATAGCAGGAGATACATCCACAAGCAAAAAAAAAAAAAAAAATCAAAACAAAACAACGAAAACAACAACAGCAAAAAGCTCCAAACCCTAATCACTACATCTAACAAATTCTGCTTCTTCCCTGATGGTCCTGTTGCTGCTGTAGCCACTCCTAATATATCTCCGGGCACAGTAATGATGCTGGTGATGGTGATTCCAGGTTTGGGGTGGTGGTATGAGGTGCATAGGTCTGTGCACATGAAAAGAGATCGCTTTGGCTCAGCACCCACCTCTACTTTGGAATTGCCCCAGGCAGGACAGCCTGGTTTGGCAAAATATGTACCCGACTTCTAGATACTGGGAAATGCACCCCAAAGCTACAGCATCTATATCCCGTGTCTTCAGTCACTCCTTGGGGATTGGCTACTTCCTTTAAGTGACTCAGTGTCAAGGGTTCAAAACGTTCAGATAAAACCATTTTGAAGTGTTCTGTTCTGGCCAGATTGACTTCCTACCCTGTCCCTCCCTGCTGTTCATCTCCTTTAAATACTCCTAAAGCTTTTAGTCATCTTACAGAACACTCAAGCTTAACGCCTTCACTGGGGCTTTCTGGTTATTTTGAGAACATCCTACCCAGAACAGGCCACATCTCCTTATGCCGATTTCTGCTCTCTCTCTCTCTCTCTCTCTCTCTCTCTGTCTCTCTCTCTCTCTCTCTCTCTCTCTCTCTCCCCCCTAAGCTTAACAATTCTGGACCATAACAATTCTCCAAGCTCCCAGCAGCAATGGTCTCCTTTTAGTAAACAAGCCATTGAATTCTCCTACTTAACCAAGCTCCCTAGCAGTCGTGATGCTGGGTTTCGCCTGACCATCATGATGCCACGCCTCCATTTTCAGCCTCATCCACGTGCCTTGGCAAAAGCTACCTCTAAAAAGTCCCTTAACCCTCAACAACGGACCTTTAAACTCTGATATTTCCAACAAATGTTAACATATGATAATATCTCTTGGGATTCTTCTGATATGAGATGAAAACAAGTCACTATTGTTCCTATGCCACTCCTACATGGGGGTTCTCTATATTCTGCTGCTGATTCTGACAGACACCATATAACCACTGGCAACTAGCACCAGTGATCACTGGTGATACAAGAGACATCTTACCTTTGCATTAGGAAAATAGAAATGGAAGTGTTTTTTTTTTTTTTTCAAGAGACGGTGATGAGTAGGAGCAGCTCTGAAATTTAATAGTGTTTTCTGTAAGTCTTTTCTTACATTGAGGAGAATAAACATGCTAAATTAGTGTGACTTACCATAAAGCATGCAGCAGTAAAAGCAGGGCTCCCATTTCCGCTTGAAGGTTTTGCACATGTGTAGACATCTGTGCGTTTCACAGTCAAAGAACCATGCAAATGTCTGAGTCACACGTAGTTATAAATTTGTTTATTCATGAATGCATTCGCTAAAACACTTTAATGTAACCCTTTCATTTTAGAAGCTTTGCAAAGTTGCTTAAAAAAATAATAATCATCCTTTTATTTAAGAGCTAATAATATAAAGAAAAGATAGATATATAAACTGCTGATATTTTTCAAAGCATGGCGAGCCTTACTTGAGACCTTTTGGGCACACAGGACAGACAGACAGACAAGCAGGATCTTCTGGCAACTTCAAGGTCAGGAGGAAGCCAGATTCCTCCTGTTGTGATTCCCTGCCAGGTTGTCTTGGAGACCATCATGGCTGTTGGAGCTTTAGCTATCACATCCGCATTCCAGATCCTAGGAAGAAGGAAGAGGGGAAGGGTCCCTTGCTTTTAAGGATGCTTCCTGGAAATCCCACACAATGCTTCTATTTATAACCACACTAGCAGTCAGGACAGTCACAAAATATAGGCTATGTGTTGGGACTTTTAGTTAGTGACAATGTTAGCAATCAAAGAAATACACAAAAAGGTCTGGGCTTTGCTTCTGGTTGGAAGTGGGTCTGGGTAGTGTTGCAGGTGCCCTACATTCCCTGCCAGAGTCTCCAGTCTGAATATATGGAGAATAAAGTCATCTTCAGAAGAGTAACTTGTGAATGACCTATGGGAAGTTGAGTGACAAACTGGAGGAGATCATTGTCTAACTGGTGAGCCAGAAAATAAAACAAAAGAACAAATAAACAGGGAAGCTGGACACATGGCCTCATGACCTGAAAGCCCAGAACAGTGGATTCACTTCACTCAACCAAGATAGTGTTTTGTGGCCCTTCTGCCATGACTCTCTACACTATAGACAGGCCAACTGTGAAGCTGGTCACAATGCAGTTCACAGGGATGGGCAATGCACTCAGATATGCCACAGCTCTCCTGAGGTTTATTTTGTTGTTTGAGAGTTTTGGAGGTTCTGTTTTTTGTTTTTTTGTTTGTTTGTTTCATTTTGGCTTGTTGTTGTTGTTGTTGTTGTTATGCTTTTCTTTTGGTTTTGTTTTTTTAAGCTGACTGCAGAAAACTACTCAATTTTGATTCTCATTTGCTGATATTTTATTGTAATGATTTTAATAATAGGAGTCATTTTCCTTCAAGAGAATATAGGAAGGAAATCATTTTCAGAAAAAATGAAATGTGGTAAAATTTATAACCTCATTCATATTTAAATTTGACCCCAAATAAAATTACTCAATCATTTTGATCTACAGTTAAGTCACTTGGCATTCTTGTGTTTATAAAACTTGGTAAAGTACAATTTAGTGTGTGTGAAAAAACTAACCATTTTTGGAATTAAAGGCCTTTGAAGAAAAAATTCAATTGAAACCATTTTATGTTTTCATTTGGATTCATTTTTACTTGTTAAATTCATTAAATGACAAGTCAAAATTGCAATTTGAAAGTACATACAATTTTTAAGCATTTGCAAAAGATATTTGATACTTTTGTGTTTTAAAACAATTGAAATTTTTCTCTTTATTTCTTTCCTACTGTAATCATCTTCATATTGTTTACTGGCATTGTCTAATGACAGGGGCCTGACACAGCCTGAGACTCTTTACCTACAAGCTGTCAACAGGACTCAGATCTCTAATGTGTTCCATATTAATTCAACTGAATTGAACATATGCATACACAAATGCACCAAAGATAAAAATGCCTCACTTCTGAGAAGTGAGGTTTGTAGTGTTCAAAATGTCCAGTTTTACTATTTAGTTTATTTTTACTTTTCTGATTTTTTTAAAGTTCATCTGTGTGTTTGTTTTACTTCAGGGTTTTGAGACAGGTGTCACTCACTACACAGCCCTGCCATATTTCAGATTGCTCACATCTTACTGTGTTAGCCTCCAACTTTTAATCCTCCTGCATCCATCTCCCAAAGTACAGTGATAGACATGTGCCAACACTTCCAGCATTACTATTATTATTCCACAAGTAAGCAACCATTTTTTTAATTCATTTTTCTCTTCCTCATCGAACTCTTGAACACAGTGTGCAGGGGAGGTGGCTCTGTGGTGAGGCTTGGGATGCTAGTGGGAAGGTCTGAGTTTGCATCACTAGGATCCAGGCTTTAAAAGAAAATCTTGGAGAGGCCAGAGAAGAGTCAGCAGTTGCTAAGCAAGCTTGAGGACCAGAGTTGGAACCCTCAGAAACCCTGGTAAATTATGGGGGGGGGGGGGAGGCGAACAGAGTTTGTCTATAATCCCAGTCACAGACGACTGAGACAAGGAATCCTAAAGCAAGCTGGCTGGCTGGACTAGCCTCACCAGCGAGCTAAAGTATTGAATGAATAAGGAAGTAGAACTGGGCAGTGGTGGCACATGCCTTTAATCCCAGCAGTTGGAAGGCAGAGACAATCAGCCTGGTCTACAGAGTGAGTTCTAGGATAGCCAGGGCCACACAGAGAAACCCTGTCTGGAAAAACCAAAAAAAAAAAAAAAAAAAAAAGAAAAAAAAGAAAAAAAAGGAAGTAGAGTATTGATGATGATTCTAATGTCAACCTTGGGATTCCACATGCATGTGTATCCATAAACATGCAAATAAATGTTCACACACACACAGGCACACACTCATGCATACACAAACACACAAAAGATAAAAATGCCTGGACTTACAATGTGAACCTGTAATCCCAGTACCAGGAGGTAGAAACAAAAGGACCCAAGGGAGCCAGCTAGCCAAGCCAGTCACTAAACAGCAAGCTCAGTGCAAGACCCCATCTCAACATAATAAGCTGGAGAGCAATATACGAAAACAACCAGTTTTTATTTGTCACCTCTATACACGGCACGAACAGGGATGCACACACACACACACACACACACACACACACACCACAAACCCATACATACACTGAAATCTGAAATTAATCTTATTTATCCTACTTGTCTCAAAAACATGTCTCAAAATTTGCTACATATTAAAGATTACTAGAACGGTCAGTGCATACTAACCAGGAGCACAGAGTCCATACATGAATGGTCTTTGCTTTGTCTTCTTTGTCTTCAATACTTTTATCTCCATCAACCCTCAGTATCAATATTTCCTTCTAACAAACACCCTGGGTATTGCTGTTACCCTTCCCCCCATGGTCATCTATTACAGAAATTCTTAGCTTCTTTAACAGATAAATCATTATACATGTGTCTGTAGTCTGTTCCTGGCTCCTAGTGGTCACTCAAGATTGTGTCTTTTGTTGAATGACTAAACATTTTTTTCCTAATTAAAAAATGTCTCAAAAATCTTTGTTTCTAAACTTGAATATATTTCAAAGCCATGGTAGGACATTTTAATCCCCTTTCCTAGATATTGAGAGTCACTGTAAACCCAAGTTCAAATCCAAGTCAAATTTTTATCAGCCACAAGCCTTTAGTCTTCTCATTTTTCTTGTTGATACCTTTGCCGTGGTCAACAAAGAAAAACAGGAAAAAGCACAGCACAAGTTTCTAGACTGCATCGACCTTTTCTTTCCTTAAAGCCAATGCGAGCAGCTGCAGACGTGCCAGAGCTTCTCGGGGTCTCCCACCACATTTCCAAAAGCCATGTATCGAGCTCAAGTCTCTATAAATCCTCACCTGCATTACTTCTTAAGAAAAGAATCGAAAGGTGTCTCTCTGCTTCTCGCCTCTGGCCTCTCTTAAAAGCTCTCACACATTTTTGCCTCATGGTTGTCCTAAAATGCAGTCTTGTGAAATGGTCCTTGCTTCTCTTGGATGCCTCACTGACTTAGACTTAACGTATGCTTTGTTATCATAAACTCTAGCAGGAATAGATTTCTTGGATATGTCTACTGCCTGTATCCATGTCTCTTTCACACACACACACACACACACACACACACACACACACACACACGCACACGCATGCATGTTAATCCTAGATATTGTATCACAATTATGTCCACTTATATTAGAGACAGTGCCCTGAACATGGCAGGCATATCATGGCTGCTTCTTGAGTTTCTATTGATTAATAGCATCCCTTGATTCCAGCGTTATCAGTGTTTCTTATCCAGTAAGATAGACTTTTCAACCTTCTTTGAAGGCTTTCTCTGCTTATCCTTTTCTACTTTCTTTTCTCTCCAGCAAAACACACACCTGTATCCCACACATCCTTTGCTTTTTCTAGCTTTCCCCCACAAAAATCTGGCATTTGGAATATCCTTCTTCCTTTCTCTCCATAATCAAATCCTACATATCTGAAATTCTCCTTTGCATTTAACTTTTACCAGTTTTTCTCCCTTTTCTAAAATCTGTTCTGTGATTCTTAAAACTTCTTAGTCCTCTACTCTGGCCATGAGCTAACTCCTGGTACATGGTAGTTACTTTATACTTACCTTCTTAAGGTGACCGTGAACTTACTAGGAGGGGAAACTTTCTGATTCACCTCTTATCCCTGCTGTTGTGAGCCCAGGCTATTGTGGGACCATGAAAGGCAAGCCTGGTTTCTGGTTGATGAACTATGTTTGAAACCCTGGTGACCATGCAGGTGTCTGGGAAGGGGAGTTTAATTGGCTAAGCCCTTCAGGCCTTTAGGTACCTCATTAAACGGGAGATCTGTCTTGAGGTTATGATCTATGGCCACCTCCTCTAACTGTGGAGGGGCTTGGGACATTGTCCTTATGTGACCGATGGCCACAGAATTATGGAGAGCTGCAGCCTTGTGTCAGGGCCTGGTGTCCAGGAGCATGGCAAAATGCCTACTGTTCCTTGCATGGTTATCTCCTGTGGGGTCACCTGTGGGGTCCCTGGGGTTTCAAACCTAGCTCAACCAGAAATCAGGCTGCCTTTCACGGTCTCACAGGTTATTGAGTGCATTTACCTCATATCATGATGTCTTGAATGAATAGAGATGTCGGCATAGATAGTGCTCTGAGTCCAGCATTTGAATGACTGGAATCCATGCTTACATGAACACACAGTAATAGGATGGGGTGGGAAACGTGGTGAAAAGTAGGGATAAGGAACAACAAGAAGTAGGAAAGAAATCTTTAAGGGACCCGCGAGTATGTAGTGGAGGGTTACAAGACAAATATAGCAAAGTAAGGCATGGTGTGGACTAGAGGAAATATTCTCTTGATGACCCTAAAGGGTCATGAGTAGAATCTGAAAGCCATGGAGCAGAAGTAGCTTTTGGAAGGAAAGCATGCAGAGGTTTTGGTCAGGGTCCACAGAACTCAGAAGGTGGATATTTCTGTACAATCTCAGTGGCTGGAAAGAACATTGGAGAATGAGAAGCAGGTTGATGCTTTCATGAAAGAGACAGAAGTTAAACTCTACAGTTAAAACAATGCAACGTTAACCTGTTTTGTAAGAATAAAGCACATAATTAGGCCGACAAAGTAGGTAATAAAAAACAGAGTGAGTTGGATTGTACAGAGGTAAGTACAGGGCTGGGGAGGAAAGGGAGACTGGTGCCCTGGAGCAAAAGAGAAAAACAGAGAGAACGAACGTGAGCTGGTCCTGGGAGCAACAGGAGTTGGCAACGAAGGCAGCATAAGCAGGAAGTTGATGGTTGCATTGTATGAGTTTGAAGAGGACTCGTTCCTCTGGATGAGAGCAAATGCAAATACACAACATACACAGCACAACACTATAGCACAACACTCTAGCATAGCACAGCATATATAGTGCACACAGTGCACCACACAGCACAGCAAACAGGAAAGGACCTGTTCCAGGGCTTCTGCCCGGGTTGTGACTCAGCCTCGCCACCCTTTCTCACTCACAGGCCACATATCTCTGACTCCTTCTGCACTCTAGTCCTGAACTTGTACCTGCCTTCAGAATTTGTCTACCCAGCCCATGGTCAACCCCCGAGTCTATGCCTCCAAACCCATGTACTCTGTTCCTGACTACCCTCGCTTTTTTCCATCAGCATCCCTCTCCTGCTCACACACCCTCAAAGACCTCTGACTTTCACTGTCCTTAGCTGAAAGCAAAATTATTTCTCTTCCAAAAATAACCATGCTCTAATGCCTGAAACCGAGAATGACAGCTTTTGTGATAAGAAAAAAATAATGTATGATTTTTTTTAAAAATGTGATGAACTCTTGGTACATCAATTAAGGAAACTGGGATGGGAGATTTTTTTCCCTAAATTATTCAGATAGAACATAAACATGATGACTATTATCTTATACAAGAAGTGGTTGAATCTGGATGTCCCCTGAAGTCCCATGGTTACCCGCTGATGGAATTTTGGGAAAGTGGTTGTCATGTGCATTTTGACTTCATGGTAATTTGATAACTTTATTGAAAGGTGGTAGGAACTCAGGATTTGGGACCTGGTTAGAGGAAATAGGTCACTTTAAGAGTACTGTCTCTTCCTAGACTATTCCTGTCCATTTCTTTCTTCTTTCTGGTCACTACAAGGTAGGAAACTTGGCTCTGCGAAAGGTGCTAAGTGTCATGGTGTTCTGACAGAACACAGACTCCCTAGCACTGGACCAGTCTACCAAGGGTTGGAACTTCTGAATCCTTGACCCAGAGAAAATCTCAGCTCTTTTTATGATGCCCTCTAGGATCTATAACGGTGGAGAAAAGTCTATTGCAGGACATCAAGGGGATGTTTCATACGCACAGAGAGGAGAGAATATGAAAGCAGAGCGCTACAGACATACTGGATTTCAAGTTTGAAGGGATGTGACTGCTGTCAAGGAATCCTAGCAACCATCAGAACCGGAGATGAGAAAGGGGTTGACTCCTAGAGCGTTGTGGAGAAATACCCTCATCATTTTAGCCAGTGCTGCTGACTTCAGCCCTGTAACCTTTAGGAATAAAACTGAACACATGTGTATCATTTTTTGATGCCAAGTTTGTGGTCTCTTTTTTCAGTAGCTACCATGAACTACAATGTCTGGCTTCGTTCCCCATAACTATGTCTGGGGTGTATCTTCCAGGAAGCAAAGAAAAGCAGAGATGGTACTAACTTACCAGGTTGATACCATTCACCAGCCTGGAATTGGAAAGATATTTAAGCCTTTTAGTATCTTCTTTAGTATCTTTCCATTAAGAAAGAGAAGAATTTGGATAATATTTGCGGAAATGAGAGCAAACATATCAAATCTGTTCTTCAGTGCTCTCTGGACTAAATGATCTGTAAACATCAGCATCGTCGTCATTTTCTAAGACACTTTCGTCCCTTTATCTATTGCTTTTCTGGTCAATTCTCCCTAATGCCCCTGTATCACTGTTTCACAATAGCATTATATACTGCTATTCGTGAGTATATACCCAGAGCTCCCAGCGACATGTGACTGGAGCAAGACTCCAGCCAGAAAGCACCTCCATGCTTAGTTTCTGTTTCACCCCTGCAACTACTGCTGGCCACCCATCACTGTCTGCCTCAGTCCACCCAAATGCTGGATTGGTCCTCAGCAAAGTGGGAATTGTAGAAATCTCATAGCACGGTGCTTGGCTCCGAGAAAGGCCATACACTACTCCTAAGCTCTTGACTTCTAGCACTCAGCCCTGTTCCTCTGCTAGATGCTTCCTGTCCTACTCAAGGGTATGTTGGAAACTGAAACAGTAATTTGAACCTGTTTGCCTGGAAAAAACATGATCCCCATAGTTTTCCATCATTCTCCTCTCTTGTGTCCTGTGCTGGTTCACTTCTAAACATAGGATCTGAGGTCCTGGAGTGGACAGAGAGGAAAACCCCTTTAAGTCTGCTTACTAAAACTTGCCATGTTGAGGCAAAGAATTATCTCAGCTTTTTAAATAACATTAACTATTTTTTTTGCATTACCAATATTATCCAGAAACTAACATGGGTAATAGATATAGCCAAGAAGAGAATGATAATGTAAGCCTACATATGTATATGCATACATGTACACATGTACACATGTACATATGTACATATGTACGTATGTACGTATGTATGTATGTATGTATGTATGTATGATGGGTGATGAAGGACACCTGTGTTTTTAGCATTATAAGTATAAAATATGTTTTAATATAATATAAACAGTCACAAAGGTGTAAGTGCTGAAGGCCTAGAAATGTCATCCAACAGACTGAAGAGGCCACCTCAGAGGAGAAATTTGTCATGCCCTGGGAGAGACTTGGAGAAGGCCACAGTTAAGAGACATCTCAAGAAAGTGATTGGCATCTGAAGCTTTGTGTGGTGACACATACTTATAATCCCAGCAGTTTGAAGATGGAGGCAGGAGCATGAGGGTGGGCACACACACACACACACACACACACACACACACACACACACACACCACATCCCTTTAAACATCTGACAATAAATACAAAATAAATCACTATGGTGTGAACATAAGGGTATACCTCCACCTGTATTTTACTTTTCATTATTTAACCTTACTTTCACAGAAAAAAAAGGTTGCTGAAAATTCATTAAATAGAAGGAAAAAACATACTTTACAGGTAATTTTTAAAAACACGATTGACAAAAATAAATCATGAAATTTCCCACCTTAAACTAGATAGTAGTGTTCATGTTTCTTAAAGGGCTTGTTAATATGATTCATAATATCATGTAGCGGAGAATGGGACAAATTTCAGGAGAAATTCAGCGTGGATGCTTTGTACATCTATATGTATATGAGATACTTGCTTTTCTTTTAAAAAAATCTTCAGATGAAACACTTTCATGACCGTCTAAGTGTGTGGTATGGTGTCTCCCTGCTTCTTTTGTGGGTACTTGGCTTCACCCTTGAACTTTGGAGTGGCATGTAATTATTTCTGTATATGCTGCTTTGCCTTCCAGGGCCAGGGTTTAAGTTGAGAAGCTATGAAAGCCATTTATAGTGGCATTCTGAAAAAAGGTTTCCTTGACAATATCCAGTTCTGTAGAGTCTTCAGGAGAAGACTGGTCAAAAACCCACTTGGTTAAATGTTTATTGAATCAGGGTGGCTACCGTTCTTTAGTCTAATTATGATTCCTACTGTTTCCAGTGATAAAACTCTTGTTATTGTTACTACACCTAAAATTGTTCCTATTTTTAATGAATTATTAAAGGAACAGAGTTAGAAAAAATTAGTAATGGGGAACTTGGGAAACCTGTTTCCATTTTCAAAGTTTCCTTTGTTGATTAGGACTCTGTTTTTAGAAAAGGGAGTGTGTGAGTGTGAATGAGTGTGTGTGTGTGTGTGTGTGTGTGTGTGTGTGTGCCTGTGTGCAAGTGTGCATGCACGTGTGTACACATGTGCAGTAACACATGCTCCATTTCAGGTACAGAATTCTGAAAAGAAGTTTAAAATTGAGGTTTTTTTTTTCCCTGATCCCCTCTGATACAACTGAAAGTATTCAGGTCTCCATGTATATAGAGAAATGTGTACACCTATGTCTATAACTACCTGGAGCATAGCATTGTGCTTCTCCATGAAAAACAGTGAGATAAAGTTTTTCCAGTATCCTTAACAGCTCTGCCTTTGAAATTCTTAGTGATGTAAAATGAAAACTATAAAAGGCTGTGGCTTGAACAATGTTCTCGACCAACCTAGAAATTTCCCAGTGTTCTGAAACATGCCATCTCTCTGGGAGCCTTAAATGAAGTTTCTTTAAGGTCATGGTCACCTGCTTTGACCTTCCCTGGAAGTACTTGCAGCAGACTCTGAAAGAGGTGACATGCTGCCTGATGCTTCTGAGACAGTTCAGAAGGCCCTGGGTGAGCAAGAGCTGGTGACTGCCCTGCAGCTACCTAAACCTTTGTCGTGGGAACCCTGAACATCAGCTTTCTGAGGAATCTGGGTCTCTTTCCTTAGTCTGCCCTGGTGGGAGCTCACTCAAGGCTACCTTGCACTTAAACATATCTTTTTTCAAATTATTCATAAGACTAATGACCATATGCATACACATGCAGGCCTGAAAGTGCTTTTATTGCAGAGGAACAACTAATCTAAGTGAAAATGATGTCTTCATCATACATAGGGAACTCTGAAATCTGGCTACCAGCTACCACTCTGATTGTCTGCCTGGGGCCACAACTCCTCTACTCCAACATGCAGGTATGGAACCTATACTGTTTCAAGTTGTCTCCTCTTAATATAAGATACACTACTTCCACTTAAAAATAAAGACAAGCAAACCTGAGCACAAACACAGCCCTACTGATGTGGTATTTTCATCAGGGAAGATAAACAAACATAAAATGATATTACAAGCCCCGGAGAGCAGTATCTGTCTGTGAAAGATTCAGTTAAGGTAAAAACTAATTCACCCAGAGTTCATGTCAGTTGTGTCAAATTCCTCCACAGGGACTTTCCCACGTGCAAAGAGAAATGGCACTCAGTTACAGGTCATTCTTTTGGAATGTGGCATGTTCAAATGATCCAAGTGGCCACGCAGGCTACTTTCCAAGGGCATTTCCAGCGCTTCCTTCTCTCTGTCACGAGGAAATACATTTGTGTTGCCTCATTGGCCCTGTGATCTATGGAGGCCCACGGAAGTGCAAACCTACCATGAGTCGGCAATGTGGACTCCTAAAATAGTAACTGAACTGATGATGCTAGAATATGAGGTGTGACATATGAAGGAGGAAGATTAAAGCAAGAAAATTCCCAATGTGTCCACCCTGCCTCTCAATCACGCTGTAAGACTTGGTCAAGAATGCAGACTATCTACTTACATTTGACTTTCATTTTAAAATATGCAATAATGAGAGGTGTGTTAATGAGGCTGCTGTTCTCATATCCTCCCTGAAGACTTCCTGCTTCTCTCCCCACACTGAGACAAAGGCAAAAATGATATCAGCTAACAATATCCATAAAGACCTCTCCACTTTTGAGAGCACTTTTAATATGCATTTACTTTTTCGAAGTTCATACTTAGTGCTTTCAGGAAATTTTGATATAAGTATGGATGATTGATTGACAGAACTTGCGTTCCTCCCAAATGCTAATTTACTAGTATAAATGACATCATTACAGTTAAAACCTATAATATCCCACTACCTTCCCAATGAACATTGTACTCCCTTGGTTAAAATAGAAATCACACAATTATTCCAGAGATAGCCCATAATTTGCATTGTTTTTCTTTTCCTCAAGCCTGCTATTCAATTATTTATTTATTTATTTATTTATTTATTTATTTGAATTTAGTGAAGAACAACTATTTACTCAGTGGAACTTAGCTTACCTTCAGTCCATCTTGTTCACCACATTCCATTAAGATACAGGACAACTGTGGTTATGCGCTATGCATTTGCTAAAGGGAATGGCGTTAATTACACTGCTCATTGACAATGAAGTCCAGGCATCCTTTTTAGAAGCTCAGTACACTGTGAACATGATTCCACCAAATTCTCCTTGCTGTTTCATTATACTGAGGTATCAGGAGGCCCCAGAAGCCTCATGTCTTAGACACAGGTCTTGAGGTGCATATAATACTGAAGGATGCCCAAGAAAATATACTTTCCAAACTTCAAGCATTAGCCTTATGTCTCAGCTTTGGATATAGTACAGATGTGGCTGTTAAATCTCCTAGAAGATGTGTAATGATGTATTAAACGTGAAAGGCCTCTGTGTTATAGAGTTTTAGCTTCTAACACTTAAATCCCAAATTCATATGACTATATCCAATGATGGAAATGAATCAAGATGGGCAGAAATTACAAGGTGCCCCTGTGTTGTGCGGTAGAGTTGCTGCTCTGGCAAGCTGTGATGGATTTGCCCAGACACTGTTTGCGTCTATAGCACGGTGGTAATGGACAACTTGCTTCATCCTGTTAGGATGAAGTTGACTCCAGACAGTTAGGCTCTTGCTGCACTTTCTACCTATTCTCTACCCAGAGTCATCTCAGTGCTCTCAAATCAGCAAGACATGGAATTGCTACTCCGGTGGGTAAGAAGGCCACAGTTCTAGACAGAACGTTTATTTATATCTCATTATCTAGCCACAGGCCTGGTAAGAGAAGAGGCCGTCTTAATTTGTGGATCTGATATAAGTTTCACATTCTGTCTCCACCCGGAGACCTCGGACAAGTCACTTGACTCCTGAATGAGGATAAAAAATTTTAAAATATTTAAATAAGATGTCATTTGAAACTCCTTGTATCTTATAGAATACCCCATGCAAGCACACACGAATGGTGATTATTCCTATGTCATTTCCATGACATGAGGGATGAAGCTGTGTTCCTCTCTCTGCTTATGAGACCTAGTGACACAGATACTAGCTACCAAAATAGTTTCAGCAGGTGATTCTAATATGAAGCCATTATTGACCATGACAGCTCCAGAGCAAGAATGACATTAAAAATATGTAGATGTCTGCCAGACACCCACCAATCAGAAAGCATTCTGGCAGTAAATTACCATATGGGGAATGTCAATGAATGTCAGCCAACGCTCAGGGCATGAAAATAAATTTCTTGGCCAAATAAGTTACGATATTCCTCATGATTATCTCAGACCCTCAAAGGTCATACAATTAAAAGTAAGCCCCAGATCCTCTGAGGCTCATCAGCCCGTGGAAGCCCTTGCCCAGACAAGTTGCTTCTCCTCTTCACACTTAATGGAGATGCTGGAAAGAAGGGAAACAACACCAGTGTTGAAACCTATTTTGCTACAAGTACCAGGACTATGATAAAACTGACTACACTGTCTGACCACCTCTAGCATCCTACTGCTTGGAAATTCAAATGGGAACAGAAGTTACAGGTACACTGATGTCTCTGGTGTGGAGCCAAGCTTGCAATATGAGCTGGCACTCCTGTGAGTGGTGAAGGCGAAGGTGGCCAAAATGAGCTGGTCTGGCTGGCTAGTCAACTCACCTCTCATCTAAAAGTTCATTCATTCTTTGAGACTGTCATATAACGTATTCATATCATATCCATTCTCCCAGACCTGCCTCATCATATCCACTCAACTTCCTGTCCTTTATTTTTTAACATTCACTGAGTCCAGTTTATGCTGCATGTGTATGCCTGGGGATTAGGTTACTCACTACAGAGTAATTGCCCTAATAGGAGTCACAGCTTTAAAGGAAACTAACCCTCTCTTTCTTAGAACCCTCAAGTGTTCATAGACCCCATCTCCCCACTTAGGAGTTTGGGCATATGGATCTTTTTTCTCTCCATGGTAGAATGTTGACTGGATCTTTGGAAGGCTTTGTGCACGCAAGCGCAGCTGTTGTGAGTTCCTGAGTACAGTGGTTCTTTCATGTCCAGAATACATTGCATCACTCTGGTCTCCCCTAAGCTCTGGCTCTTGCAATCTCTTCCAGTCCTTGTTCATGATGGTCCTAGAGCTTTTGTGTAGGGGCTGTGATATAGTTGTTCCATTTGTGGCTAGGCACTCTACTGACACGTTCTCTGCATGTTGATCAGTTGTGAGGTCTTTTGTGTGCTAAGCACTGTTCATTGCACAAAGAGTGCTTTCTGATGGTGTCTAAGTCATCTTAACTCTTCAGCGAGTTTTACCACCTAGCTTTAGAGAAATAAATCAAGAAGGATATCGTCCCCATGGCTTCCATTTCACCACAGCTATGTGGACAGCTGCTTTAGAGGAGTGGCTTTTTGGAGTTGAGTGTAGTCCCTAGGCAACAGGTGTTAAGAAAATGGTCATCTCAGACCTACTAATCACAAGATCTCAAATTCTGCCAACTGCAAAAAATTCTTGAAATACAGGGGGCAGGGGGGAGGCATGGTCCAAGCCTACCTTAATAAACAACTCTAGTTTGTATTATTTTAAGGTTTTTATTCAGAGCTATCTCCTACTCACTGATGGACTGGGCATTGAATGACCAAAGAAAGGTTGGAATATGAGAACGGTTTGCTTCTAAAGGAAAAGAGCATAGTCACTGGCTTTTAGGAAGAACTAACTCATAGGGTCTTGCAAAGTTAAAGGAACACCAAGAAAATAAGAAAGAAACCAGGAACACTGCATAAAACTAACTACATACATGTAGGTCCTTCTTTGGGTTGGAAATACTCTATGGTACAAGATGCTTAAGGCTTTAGGAGAAAAAAACAAAGCAAGGAGAGGCAGCTAATTATAGGGAGCATGCTGGGGAAGTAGAGCACCCTCACTGTCTCTTCTCAGCTTTGCCACTCCACAGTCACATGATACTACAGCTCAGTGACTCAGCTAAGATACATGGACTGTTTTTTTTTTTTTTTTTTTTTCCAGTTATATTATGACTGGGCATTTTCTGTGTTCCAGGATTATTCTAAAGCTAAGGGTACCATAGGAAACAAGATATGCAAAGCTCTTGTCCTCAAGGGACTTACGTCATAGCATGCTGACAGTGATTCTGCCAATCACAGTAGCTCCGCATAGATGATTCATGGTGAGGACAGAGTAGGTTGTGGAGTGGGAGTCAGGGATCTTAGGAAGATGGCATTGTGTTGAGATGAGACCTGAATTGAGCCTGGCTGATAGGTTGGGTGCCAGGCTAGGAGAGGAAACCAAGACTCAGGGATGGCCTGGGGGAATTTTGGCCTAAGCATTTGAGTGCAGGCTTACAACATTTGTTATATCAGAAGCGCTGTGGGAGGAACACTTTTGCAGAGATGTCAGAGTTTATTCTGGGACATGTATGCTTAGTGTGCCTGTGATCAAAGGGGAAGATTATGAGTTGGCTGTTCTACTGGGGGGCTGGGCTTGTCACAGTTATAAAATGCATGTGTTAAACTGTATCGTCTGTGTTCCTCTCCAATTCTGCCAGTTAACGACTCCATGAGTTAGAAATAAAAGCAAAAAGAAAGGAAAACAGACTGACAGAAACAAATAGATGAAATAAAATCAAATGTGATAAGTACAGAGAATGGATAAAAGTCACCTAGTAGGCAAATAAAAAAGGGACCTTAATTAAAATGGACGGAGAACAATATATCTTCACTTTGGCAGCTATGAAAGATAAATCAAGATCTCAAAATGGCGACTGGCACCAATTGAGTTCCATTCACTGGCACTCAGCAACTGTGGCTCGACAAGCATGTGCTTACTATATATGCCCTGTCAGTTCTTAGCATTTTCACAGAAATCACACATCTAACTGTATGACTGAGGTTGGTGGACTCCCCCACATGACCTCAAGGCAGTATGGACAAGTAGTGATTCCTAACACAAATACTATCACTTTTAAAAAGGAACGAGTTACTGTGGAATATCAGACATAGCCACAGTTATTTGTGTCCAATAGTTTCATAAAGCATATTTCAGTGACGGAGAAGCTGGCTGGGTGATGTGGAGGCCTGCAAATGAGTACACTCACATTTCCGCCTTCGTATAGTTTCCATGGCTACAGGCATATTTGAATCGCATTAGTCACACGTAGCATAAAGAAAGAACAAAAGGACGTGAAGGAACAAATGACATCAGGATGTCACAGAGATGTAGAGGTGATGAAAGCTGTATTTAAAGATCATCATTACACACGTGAAGACCTCTGTGTGCGGGAGTTCACCTCATTAAGTCGAATGCTCTTCCAGCTGCCCTGTGGCATGCTCAGAAAGAGTCCAAGTTTTCCAAAGTAAAATTAGAGTGAACTGTCCAATGTTAAAAACAAATTAATTTACTGATGGTAACATGGTAATTAGAAGAATCACAGCATTCTAACATATCCTCAGAAGTATAACTTTTATAACCAAAGGAGTATATCCATGCCCCATCAACTGATTGTATTGGTTTTCCTAGAGTGGCCTTATGTAGCAGGGTTATTGATACCAATGATCAGCTGAGCTTTATTATAATAAGTAAACAAACTCATTATTCCAAATATCAACACATACTTTTCTACTCACTTATCTATATGTATTTTCTGAAAAACAAAATCTAAGTGGTTATTAGATAAAGCTCCCTGACCTTCAACCTAAAACACAAAGCAGGGTTTTCCAACAAGGCCAAGCTCCCCCACACATGAATTCACAACACTTCTTCTCACACAGCGAACTGATAGTCAACCTTGTAGCAGAATTGAAGCCTTGCATAAATTAACGGATGCCCAGATGAACAAAGGTCAATGTGAAGTTGCTAATTGCCACATTTCTCTAGTTCACTGATTTAGTTATCAAAACCAAAATACAATAACAACCCCAGTAAAAGGCATGTCACAATATGTGACTGTGTACTAAAATAAACCTCCCATGCATATCAATGTAAAATTTTTAATGATGGTATGTGTTATTTGGTTAAATCATGCAAATACCTATGAAGGTTGGGTTGAGCATATTCACAGACACAGAACCCACACAAAGTGGGTTTGCTTTATAAGCGCTTTGTTCCCACATACATATTTACTCTTTTGATTAATCATTATTTTCAGTATTTTTAACTTCAGTGGAATTTGAAGTCACAGTATTCTCAAATAGAATGATAAGTACTTCATATTTACAGATGTGAATATGAAAAGACTGCCATTCCTTGTAGCTGTGTACCACATTGGTCTTAATGAAAATTTTCTTTCTTTTTTCTTTTTTTTTTTTTTTTTTTTTTTTTTTAGTTTATTGAAAATCAAGACATGAATACTGTATTTACATCCTTTCCATCCCCAGAGCTCTCGACTCTGCTCACCCCAGGCCTCCCACGACCATGGAAACTCTTGGCCTCTTCTTTATTTTTGTGACATATGCCTCTGTGTGTGTGTGTGTGTGTGTGTGTGTGTGTGTGTGTGTGTGTGTGTATGTACAGCCAGCTGAGTCCATTTAGTGTTGCTCACTAGGAATTATTTGTTTAAGGGCAACCAAGTAGGATTGGATGATCCATCAAAGCTCTTTCCCAGAGAAGACAGATAATCCCTCTCTTAGTAGCAATTAATTGTCTGTAGCTCATTTAGGGGTGAGGCCTTGTGATATTTACACTGTCTGTGTTGGTATGTCAACTTGTGCCATTGGGCAGGTCATGCTTAGGCAGCCACCGTGTTATGATTTTGTGGGTGAAGCACTGTGTCATATCCAATATACCCCATTTCAAAGCTTGTCTCCTGGTCCTCAGGCTCTTGCAATCTTGCTGCCCCCTGAACCTTAGGTGGTCCCACTGTAATGGTCACCATCTGCTGCAAAAAGAAGTTGCTTTAAAGAGGGCTGACAGCTACATGATTCTGTAGGTATAAGGCTGAATTGACGGCTGAGAGCTGCACTATTCTGTGGTTATAAGGATGGTCATTGACTTAAAAACATCACTCTTAACTGGCCTTCATTTCTTCAGGTCCTGTTCCTTGTACTTTTCTCCCCTTCTCAACCCTTGGTTCCCCGATAATACTTATGATACAAAGGCCAGTGATGCAGGCAATACCAACATTTTCATTTGAGATTGTAATTCTAAGGAATGAATTTGGGGAAGGGAAGGCCAGAGATTAGCCTGGTTGTAGTACTTCCCCGTTTGCACTGGATAGGAGGCACCATGATATATCTGAAATCATACTCTCTGAAGTAATTCGTAAAGGGAAAATGCGCTGGTAACTAGGAAACAATAAAGGTTTTGTTGTCTTCCCTTGTTCACATTCCCTTGAGTTTTGTATTAACCAGCCTTTCACTACCTTTATCCTATTAGAGCAAATGATCGTCTTATTAATTAAAGACAGCTACAATCTGAAAAGTATTAACATGGGGACTGTGTATGAGTCAGAGTAAACACAGGGGCTCTGTTGTCCTGGGCATCAGTGTTGCAGTTCTCTCTTAAGTAAGGGAGTTGAGCAGCCCCAGCAAGCTTCCCTTGCGTCACTGCTGCAGCCTGTTTCCTGCTCACCCTGGCCTTTGTCTAACCCAGATCAGGGGTTGGCAATTGTCTACCCGTGTGGATACAGATGTTTCATAACAGCTTCCGTCTTCTGCTCCCTGACTGCCGGTATCATGAACAAAGTTGCAATGATGACCTCTGATTTTTCCATGGGGACTAAAGTGCATATAGATAAATTTGGCACTGCCTTTAAGTAGTTTTCCATGAGCACTGAAGGGGTAGATGCGAAGTGCAAGCCGACTTTGTTAACTGTGCTGAAATAATCACATACTTTGGAAACAATGTCAAATATCTTGGCACAGCCCTTGATCTGTTTCTTTGTAGCGTGCCTGACATCTAGGACCTCTTGACACAGTGTATCTCTAAAATCAGGGCTGCAGAAGCCAGTGAGCAGGAGGAGAATTGTAGCATAGAGAAACGCCAGGAAAGAAAAGGGTGTTTAAAAAGGGGAGCAATCCTTTCTTTTCTATTAGTAGATTTTCTTTCTTATTTGATGATTGATTTACCTACATAAAATTATTATGGGATAAAACTTGCTTTATTGAATGTAATGCTAGGCAATTTGGAAAGGCCACATAGACTTTTCTTCCAAAGAGACTGTAGGTACATGGCGACTATTATCCGAATAAGGATATCAATGCTAGCAAACTTCCCAAAGTGAGAGATTCAGAATGTGCCAGCCAGAGTGATGAAATACTCTGAGAGCTGTGACAATGGAGAATGTGGCCTTGTGATCAAGAATTAATGTTCTGTGCACAGGAACCCAGTCACACCTGCTTACAGAAAGTTTGTTCAGACATGGAAAAACAATAGCAATCATATGTCATTTAGTTCATCCAGTGAGGACATGAAGGTCCTGCCGTGGGCCTCATTACCAACTTGCTTCACAGTCTTGCTTTTTCTAATGCAACTTGCAAGTTTAAACCTCTTCTATTAGTGCATTAGGGGATTTCTAAGGCAGTTTAAATATATATAACACTTAAAGCCACAGTTTGTACATGTTGCATGATCGGTTTTATATTTGTGCTTTTAAATCAACTAACTGGCCAAAGAAATGAAAAAGAACTAGCAGAACAATCCAAATGAGTCATTTAATTAAGGAATTAATTAATTGAGCTACATTAATATAAAGATCAAGCAGTTATCAGTTTTCTACTTGTGCAAGGCCCACTACTGTTTGGGTATGCACTGAGATGATTGGATATGATGAGTGGTAAACAGACTAGGTTTCTCTATGTGTCTAAAAGAGTGCCTTGGTATTTGTGTATAGCAATATCTACCTATCTGTCTGTCTGTGTGTCTCTCTATATTATTACTATGTTATAAATATATTTAATATTTTTACATTTACAAAGGACAATTGGCTTACTATTTTAAAATCAAATCAAAGACATATTTTATATATTTTTTGTTTCCCCTCTCTCCATCCCTCTATCCCTCCATCCCTCCCTCCACCCCACTTCTTCCTCAAATAAACTTCTCCTGTTTCCCTTCAAAAAAGAGCAAGCATCCCAGGAATATCCATAGCATAACAAGATAGAATAAGACTAGGTACAAACTCAGCAGGATTAAAAGGGTCCCAAGAGAGACAAAAATGTCAGATACCCTCGATCCCACAAACACATCTAACATCCATAATTCATATGCAGAGGACTTATCACAGATGCATGTAGTCTCTGTGAGCTCCTATGAGCCCTGCTTAGTTGAAGTCTGTGGATCATGTTCTCTTGGTGTCTCAACCCCTCTGACTCCTACATTTCTTACTTCTTCTCTTCCATGGGAATCCCCAGGTTCCAAAGGGGAGACTCAGTGAAGAGTTCTAATGTGGGCTCCCTCTGCCCAGTGTGTGACTGTGGATCCTCGAATCTGCTCTCATCAGCTGCAGGCGGTTGCCTCTTTGGTGAGGATTGGGCTAGGCACCAAACTATGAGTGTTGCTAGGAATCATTTATTGATTTATTTAAGTCTTAGGCAGAGAAATACATCTTAATAGCAGTAAAAATCAAAGCCTGAGAGAACAGGCAGAGTTAATTTTCACTGCTGAAAGTATGATGTTACATTTAGCTAATTCGGAAATGTTTTAATTATATGAAAAATGAAAATATTTACTATAAATTTTATAATTATAGAAATTATAAATATTTATTGCTATGAATTTTATAAAAATAACTCCAATGGACAAAAGGGAAGGTTTTCTTTGGTTATGAGTACTCATGGTTAGGGTTTGCAAGTCACCAAAGACGTGTCCTGGAGTTGTATGAGTTTGACAGTGCCTCCCCTTACAATCAGTGGAAATTTTACAGATGTCTACAGGCTTGTGAGCAAAGCAACACATGCTATTCTGAGAAATATGCAAATCCTGTCCATTATTGAAACTACAACATTTGTATACTTCTGTGTCACTCATTACAACCTAGGAGAAAAGCATGTGACTTCATTTGCTTCAATAAAATATGTGTAACTTGAGAGTTGAAGTACTGTTGAGTTTTTCTTTCTAAATACCCTGCCCCCGTTATCTTGCCCACAAGACATCTCTGCTGTTTTATCTCCCTCAGGAGTCCTGGTTCTTAGCAGGTTCTCCTAGGATGAATAAGAGCTGAATCTGGTTTGGATTTACCGTACAAGTTTGAAACGATTACTCTGATGAAGAAATGCTATGTTGGGACTCTTTCCTGAGCTAGTCCCTGAAACCCTACAGGCAGGAGCTCCCATGGCTGAAAGGAAACAGAACATTTTCTTGCAACTTTTTACATTAATCCATTAGATGGCTGCTTAAACTTTCAAATAAGATGATTCAATGAGAAGAGAAAGTATAATCCAATTTACTTTAATGAAATAATATAATAAATATAATAATATAAATAATATAGTATGATATAATGTAATAATATAAAATTTCATGAGGCAAGGTCCTATCCTTTTGCAGTAACAACCTGTCATGTATTGTTGAGGCCATGAATAAGCAGATAGATTATTTTTTCTGAAATAAAATACATATGTTTCCAAAAAAGTGAAGTGAAATTATTTTAACATAAAGCCGTAGAAGCCAATGTATAAAATAACCATGAGTCTCAAAATCCTTAAGGTACAGTAATAATAACTACAGGAACAAAAACTTATAGAAAAAATATGTGTTCCTTAGAGAAGGACATTAAAAACAAACCATAAATTACTTATCTTAAGGTTCAAATATAATGTAAAAGTAGAAAAATTATTAATGGGAAAGCCTAGGCTTTGTGTAAGGCCTTTGCCTGACTGTTAAATCAGAGCCACAGATATGTAGCTATACGTATGTATATATGTATATTCTACCTTTCAATATTCATTAGATTTGACCCGATTCTGGGGATTTTAGTGCATTTAGGTGTTGGGGGCAGCTCACTTGAACAATTTCACATATAATAGGAATAAGAGATATCCTTTGCTTGTCTTTAGAAGAAGGGGCAGGGCACTGAAGGGATATGAGGAGGTGGAGGCTGGGGAATTATTTTTTCTTCTTCTTCTTAAGCCAATCAGCGTTTTAAAATGAAGGGGGAAAGGAAAGCAAGCTGACCTCTGGCCCCGAACAGCATTTATAATCCACCTCCTCTGATTGCTGCTAAGGACAGCTGCTGAGCCTCAAAGCTCTTCTTGGGCTGACAGAGAAGGACTGTCACCCTTCCAAAGGAATTCCTGTTTCCCCTAACACACACAGGCACACAGGCACACACACACACACAGAGCTACTCCTGGCAACCTTGAAAAGGCCAGATCTGTCTGGGAAACCCAAGAGTGACTTTTAGCTGCCCCTTGTCACCTTGTCACCGTCTCAGCAGAAAGGAAATGAAGTTCGGGTCGCATTGAATTCAGGACAATGCAGCTGCAGCAGCTGGGCTTCTGAAGTCTGATGTCAGTGCGACACGCATTTCCACCTTGTGAGAAACTTGGCAAAACCATACAAAGTGAAGGGAAACAAGTGGTGTGTGTCTGAGGGGTCGGTCAGGGGAGGAGGGAGATCGGAGAGGACACAGGGAGGAGTGTGATCAGAATATATCAGCCACGTGTAAGAAATGGTTAGCGAATAAACTAATAGAAAAACATACAAACCAGACATAAGGTCCCACCAGAAACAATCCACAGAAGAGGATCTCTGGACCTTTGTGGCTATACATTGATAGTATGAACAACATTGCTATTTGATAGTAATAAAGCATCTATGTAGGCCTTTCAAGATGCAATGCAGTCTGAGGAGCCAGAACTTGGAAATGGACACAAATGATGACATTCAGCATTCAGGGTCATTGCATTATACCTACTAAATGAGAACTATCATCCTGTCACGCTTGGGATACACTTAAAAATACAGAAGTACCAACAAAAAATATGAAGACTCCAAATGTCAGACAGTCACTGAGCCTTCATTACAATGGAAATTGAATTCTTTTTTTCTTCTGTAGTTCATTATTGTGTGAGATACATAAGTATGCAGAAAGCTGTTCTCTTCATTTGAGGGAAACTAGTCCACTTTGATGTATTATATCAAAGCCAAAGAAAGACCCAGAAGCAGCAAGCAGAGGTATTTACAGCGACTCCCTCCAATGTCTAGTCTTTGCGACTCATACCATTTAGGGATTGTAATGGCATTGCTGTCACAAGGCAAACTGTCTAAAAAAGCAATTGATCAATAGTCTAAAGCACTGATGTGTTTTCCCTCAGTGGTTTGGATTCAACAAAACACTGAGTGGCAAGCAACATCCTTAAATAATTCGAGTGAAAAATTCCAAATATGCGCATTTAGTGATAGGAAGGCTAGCACCCAGTTGGGGATGAGCCACCCTTAGATCAATACCAGCGTTAAAATCACTTAGTGAAACGGAAACCAATACATTAAAACATGTATGCTTGAAACTAAGGTCACTGTACATACAAAACTAGAAAAGAATGTTAAAATGTATGTATTGGGCTTTAAAAACATACTCATAATGCAATGAATATTTTAAAATATACCCTTAAGGGAAATAGCCTTAAAATATAATCCTACCCAGAGAATTAAGGATGTATCATCACACTTTATAAAATTCATTTTCTCTTACTTAATTCAGTTTTTATGCAAAATATTAAAATTTCACAAGTAAGGAAATTGAAAAATTTTAAATATTTTACCTATGACTCTGCTCCCAGAAAAAGTAAGTGAAATTTTAAGTGCGGACATTTAATCAATTTTTACAAGTTTTCTGACAAAACTTTCAAAGTTATCGAATAACTAATAAAATGTTTCTAGGGTTAGACAGTGTCTCGGCTTTTTACAGTTTTGGCATCTGAGCCTTTTTTAAAATCTCTTTCTCAAATAATTCTGTGAGAGGACCCCACCACAAAGACTGTAAACACACAGAGCCTTTCTAACTGGGGGCGTGCCTGTTGAGCCCATTTTTCCATCATTACTGAAAAAGGAAAGCATGAAAAGCACACAGCTCATATTCTAAGGACTAATAATCAACTTAAAATAAAAATAAGCAGAAAGACAGTTGGTATAAATATGTCTTTCTTTTTTCATGTTTCATACTTTTTCATGAAAATATTTGAAAAATGTTTTTAATCGTTTGAAAAAGTTACTGATGTTATTAACCAATAGTTTATGACACCTGTACTTTAATAAGGATGCTTTAGTTGAAAAATAACAAATACATATTATTATGCTATTAGTAGTATTAGAATACATGGAATTCGCAGAAATTATTTTTAGCCTTGAATTGGTGAAAGAGGGTTCATAATTTAACCAGACTCCTAATACTTTATCCATCAGAGAAAGAGGCAAAGATTCAGCTAACTTTTCTATCTCACTCTTTAAAGAAAATAAAGATCTTGCTCCCACCTCTTGCTTTTCCATCATAAGTTAAGGTAGAAATTGATACCAGGTCGTCAGAAGTTAGTCTCGCCTTCTTAGTCTCAACTAGTCTGTGCCCTTACTGATTTTTGTCATTATAATCATTACCATAATATCTCACATGGAAATTCTATAGAAGTGATTTAAAAATCCCCCAATATACTGTTTTTCATTAATTATTTGAGAATTTCATACACTACACCTCAATCATACTTGCTTCCCATACCCCCACCCCCCAGGACCACCCTCCCACCCTTGTGCCCTACTCCAAGAAGAGAAAAAAAAAATCCAAGTTCAATTTATGTTGCCCATATATATATTCATTGGTACATGGTCAAACTCCCAGGGGCCAGACCCTTAAAGACTGAGTCCTCCTGCACTACTGCCTCGTCCCTACCAGAAACCATCAACTGTGAAGAGCTACATTTCTGCCATCTAAGGAGTTTTGTTTTGTGGAACGTTTTATGGGGCGGGGTTTGCGGGGGCGGGGGGTGGTGGTAGAGCACAGCATCCTTCAATTTCTCTCATTCTCAATTATGATTCTGTAGTCATCACTACCACTGCAAAAAGATGCCTTCCTGTCCCATACAGCTGCTGGCAACAGGGATCACAGAAATCAACCAGAGATCCACCCCTGAAAATGAACCATTTTTCATCTCATCCATCTTGTTTCTCGGAATCAGGATGATGATGATGGTGAGGAGGTGTGTGTCTGGCGAGCGAGCGGACTTGAGTAAGCTCCAGTCTTTCCTCCGGGTACCCCGACGATCAAGTTTGCACAGGCAGCTTGATCTTCAGCCTGTGCTCTCCTCTCCACAGTGTCCATGAGCAGCATAAGCAGCCACTCGATGCTCCTCTCTACTGTCTGTTTATCTCAACTCGGTTATCTGGTTGCTCAGTCAATAAGTTCCAGGCTGCTGTACACCACCTTGTCCTCAGGCCAGGCAGCTGGGAAGGGGGCGGGGCGCTCCTAGAAGCAGCATAGCAGGAGGTCACCGGCCAAGGTGGGCCTAAGGAATAATAGCTCTGCTTGGCTAGCCTTGTTCTTTTTCCCACTGAGACACAAAACTGACGCCACAGCCACTCTCTGCTGTGTCTGTGGTTCCATTTCTCTCCTCCACAGGTACCACGTGCTCCACCATCTTTATTTCCACCTCTGACATCTCGTTGTTCGATTAAAAAAAAAAAAAAAAAAAAAAAGCAGAATGATACTTAATGTTCATGGAGGAAAAGGATCAATCGTTCTAACTATCCATACTACTCAGTAGGAGTTAAAGATTCAGGAGAAACTTTCAAATACTAATGAGGTTTCTTCACAGAGCTGAAGGAAACTATGCAAACTGAAATGTGTAGAGAAACACAAAACCCCTAAGTAAGGCAAAGATTTTGTTTTTGTTTGTTTTTGCTTTCCAGAAGATGAAATAATTTATTTTAATTTCAACCCAGGCCTATTTTTCATTTTTCTTCCTTTTTTTTCTTTTCTTTTTCCAATTTATCTTTTTATTTTTTTATGCATCTTACATCCTGATCACAGTTCCCTGCCTCATCTCTTCCCAATCTCACTCTTACCAATCCCTCCCCGCAGTGACCGCCTCTTCCTCCTTAGAGAACCATCAGCTCACAAACATTTCAGTGATAAATTATGTATACAAAAGGCTCATAGTCAGCCATCACAAAGAATGCTATCCTAGCATTTGCAGCAGTAAGAATGGAACGGGGTTTCTACATGGTAACTAGAGCAATGTCGAGCTCCGAAGGGAAGTCCAGGATCTCATGTGTGGTATCAGTTGATCATAGAGAGCTGGGAACAGAACGGTGGCTACTGAGTAGGTGAGAGGTCAAGCTACACAGATGTTACTCAGGCAACGTGAGCAAGAGCTGAAAGTAAGGCTAACTAGTGGATGTTCACACGGGCATGTGACTTAGGTCACCGTGACAAAAGCCAATGAAGGAATTTTGAATTGTTTTTTCTTCACAAAGAAATCATAAATGTTTGTGGAGACATAGAGGTTCAGTCTGATTTAAGCATTGCAGAATATATCCATATATTGTACAGGACACTGCAATGCACAGACAAGCAAGGGATCTGCTTTTAGTGTTTAGGAATGACTAGAAACTTTGAGGTATCCTCCTGTTGTAGTTATTAGATCCTTGGTTGAGTGACATTCTTTGAGATGATACTAAGTTGATGTATATTGGGGAGGTGTCCAGCAAATCTCCCCGGCCCAGAACAAGAAAGGTAATGGATATGGGGTCCAGATAGGGTCAACGCATTCCTGGGTAATCAGAACGAGAACTCTGGGGCAAGAAGCCTAATTGGGAACATGGAGGAGCCAAAGTAGAAGCTCATAGGTTTTTGTTTTGTTTTGTTTTGTTTTGTTTTAAAGATTTATTTATTTATTATATGTAAGTACACTGTAGCTGTCTTCAGACACACCAGAAGAGGGCGTCAGATCTCGTTACGGATGGTTGTGAGCCACCATGTGGTTGCTGGGATTTGAACTCCGGACCTATGGAAGAGCAGTCAGGTACTCTTACCCACTGAGCCATCTCACCAGCCCCCTTGTTTTGTTTTTTTAAGCGAAATGCTCTTGCAACATCTAGGAGAAAGGTAAACAGAACAAGCAGGCACCTGGTAGAGCATAGGTGATTCCTTCCCTGAGGTGAAACCCTGTGAAGAAATTACTTTGGTTATAATGAATCTTGGGCCAACTAGGAGCTGGGAGGTAAAATGTGGCAATTCTACTCTAAGGCAAATTTTCAAGGCATTCCATCACACCCTGCAGAAGGAGAGGGCAAGCCTCCGAGTCTCCCTAAGACTCTCAGAATAAAATGAACCAGCTTGATGACAGAGATAAAAAGGGGCAGCAGAAAGGAAGACATTACAAATGGAATTCAGCAGAGAGAAGAAACAACAAATTTGTTCACCCTACAAAGATGGTAGACAAGGGAACTGTAGGAAGAAAAAATGGGATGACTCATATTAGAAAACAAAGACAAACACAAAGAATAATCAACAACAGTAGCCCTTCAAAATGAACATGTAAGAAATCTTCAGGTTTCTGAATCTGAAATATATATTTGTTGCAATTTTTAAGTGAATAGGTCAAATTGAAATTCTCAAATTGAATAAAATTAATAGACTGAAATATATATATATATATATATATATATATATATATATATATATATATATATATATAAATTAGTTATGTAAAATGCATACTACAAAGTATACTAAAAGCAATGAAAGTGACATTATTATTCAGGGGAAATTCAATATAACCTACAACTAATTAGAATCTCAAGAGGAGAGAATGGGGATAATAGATGATGATGGTGGTCATGATGATGGTGATGATGGTATAAACTATATAGGTTTGGTCAAAAATATATTTCTCAACTGATGAAACACAACATATTGAAAACAGGAAAAAGAAATTTTATCTGTAGATATATTATGGTGAACTGAAGAGTATATTATAAAAAAGAGGATATTTTTAGGCAGACAGATAACACAAAAGGATAGAATAAATGCAGACTTTATAAAAGATCTAGAAGGCAGGATATGATGAAATAATTATTGGGAAGGTGAACATTCAGCTTCAACTTAGAACTGTGTGTCCAGAAAACTCACCGAGGAATGAAGACTAACTGTGATGTATACAGATAATGAAAAGTAGAGTGAAAGACCCACAAGACACTAGCTGCAAGGGAAGCTTTCAAAAAATTGCTTTAAGATAAACCAGTGACTTAAAAGTTCTTCCTCTAAGGTACAATTTAGTGAGAACAATAAGACTAGCTCTGGCAACCAAGGAAAAAGGGCAGAACCGAATTACTAGACAATAATGTATATATATATATACATTGGCAGACAGGAAATTGAGACTATTGTAGTGTCAGGTACAGTTCCAATTTTGGTATAAAAGTTATGGACCATATAAAGACAGCAAAATCTATTTCTGTAGAGAGAAATAAGCTGTAAAGAAATAAAGAATAGAAACAAAAAATTACAAAATTGATAGCAGAAAAAAAACCTGTTGATTCTCCAATAATAATAATTATTATGATGATAATAATTAATATACTTGTATCTACTGTATACAACTATAAAAACACTCTTACAAACATATATACAAATTAAAAGTTAACAAAGTTTTTTCTTCAAATTCATTTTAACATTGTTTACAAACAATTCTCCTAAAGGTAAAAACAGCATGATGAACCAATATAAATGAAGGAGATGCGTGAGGCAATGCAGAACTAAAACTAAGACACAGTAGCTATTTCATTCATAGACTAATAACATTTAAAGCAAAGAGAGCAACTAGCATGCAGCACATGACTGCACAATATCTGGTTAGGGCATCTACAACAATGCAACCTTTAAATGTAAATATCAAAAGCCATGAGAAGAACATGAAAATCTGCACAAATCTATCAACATAATGACACACTGTGAAAGAGTTCTCTGGGTTGTTACTGAGAGTGAGCACATAGATCAATAAAAACAAACACAGACTGGGATACACCCCACCCACTTCATCTAATGGCTATATATAGCAACTGCCATGCAATCGCTGGAAAAATGCTCGTCCTGCTCAAGGACGTATGGCTTATTTTTAGAATGCATTGCATACAAACACATAAAACAAGTGTACACACATTCCAAAAGATAACACATGCAAGACCTTCTCTGATGGAGTGCAGCTAACAACAGTCAATATGAACATCATTTAGGTAATGGAACTGAAACAGTAAAGATAATGAAAAATTGTATTGACAATTTAGTGACCTTATTTTTCCATCTATGGGTTATGAGAGAAATGTTGGTGGCAATTAAAGAAAGACCAAGCATACAAATGTACAAATGAAAAATGACAAAACAAATCTCCGTCATCCCCAGACACATAAAATTCATATGAACAACACCAAATGGACTCAGTACATTGCATTTCTCTGTCTCTCTCTTTTCATGGTGTGTGTGTGTGTGTGTGTGTGTGTGTGTGTGTGTGTGTGTGTGTGTGTATAAAACAAAAAGTTAAAGAGGAGATCATGGAGTTGAAAATGTTGTAAATATAGTTCTTATGTCTCATGTGTGAAATTCTCAAAAAATAATAATAATAAAGTGAGGAAAGGGAAGAGATAAATGATGTAGTTATATTATAATCTCACAACATGGAGTTAAGCCATTTTTACTACTTTCTAGACATCTAGCCTTGACCAATCAACTGACCCTTCTTTTGTCTACATTCAGAAGGGAAATTTGAAGAGTACTTTTCTTTCAGCATGTGAGGAATGCTGAAACGTATGAAGGCTTTGTCTGCACTTAGTCTGTATACCATATACAGGTCTGATACACAGCACCTGGTTAGGGTAGTCACCTCCATTATGAGTGGGTTGAGCAATGACAAGACACAGGGAAAACATCTTGTGATGGTGGTAAGTTTGATATGTGTTTGTATAAAACAGGTGGCTATATTTATTAAAATTTGATAAATATACACATACAAAAACCTTGTAAGAAATGTGGGGGAAACAGAGAAAAGGTATGTGATGTTTGCCAGCGGTCTAGCATTAAAGATTACAAAAGGAGGAACAGTACAGAGAAATGCAGAGTACTCGAATCAGCGGAGACATTTGTAAAAGAGGAAGAGGGAGACTCTTTGCTGAACCAGTTATAGGATACTCAGTACAAATCTGTAAGGATGAAGGCATATCATGCAAGGAAAGACAAATGGTCATAAAACAGAGAGCCACTGGCCTGCCTGAGCTCACAGCACATTGCATCCTCTTAGAACCATATGGCAATCTTCCTCTCTTAGACGTGAAGCCATTTCTAAGATACTATTTTAGAAAGGCACAATACAAGAAACAAATGGTACAGAAATACGTCCATCCTTTGGGAGTTGGGAAATAAGATTCATTAAGGAAGATGGAAGTAACTTCCATAGAATAACACCAATCCGATGGAGGTGAGGGACCTTCAGAAATAGCTCAAGAGCAATACAGATTGTTTGACTTAGCACTCCTTGCACCAGTTTAGGTTGAGAAACTCTACTGACAAATGAAATAATGGATTAGGCCAATTTTAGCAAAGGTGATCTAGTCAAATCATCATAGATCCCTTCCTCCCTGAATTATTTTCTCCATCTTCTCCTTTTGGGGATGGGTCATTAAGCTTCATGTGTTCCTGAGGACTACAGAAAATTGTATTGGAAAACCTTCTTTTAAGGACTGCAGGCATAGAAAGGCAGCATGGTGTGCTGGGCTGAAAAGTCAAAGACATTTGGATTTTGTTTTAGTTTTGTCTGCCTCTGTCTTAACCCTAGTTTTCTGTTGCTACTGCAGCATAGACAGACAAGGAAGAGGAGCAGGAAGAAGAAGAGAAAGAAGAGGAGGAGAAAGAGGAGGAGGGAGAGAAGTAGAAGAAGAGGAGGAGGAGCAGGAGGAGAAGAAGAGAAAGTAGTAGCAGTAGTGGTGGTGGTGGTGGTGGTGGTGGTGGTGGTGGTGGTGGTGGTGGTGGTGGTGGTGGTGGTGAAGGTGGTGATGGTGGTGGAGGTGGTGGTGGTGGTGGTGGTGGTAGACCTCAACCTGCTTCTACTCATGGAAAAAAGCAGAAAGGAAGCAGTCTCAAAAGAGAGGAAGGCAATCAAATTTGTGACAGATAACCCATCAATCCATCCGTGAGGCCCTCTCCCACTAAGCCCCACTTCTCCATACTGTTGCATTGACCTCTCTTAGAAATATATGTTTTATTATTTTATTTGTACAGATGTTTTGTCTGCATTTCTTCTGTGTGCCACATACATGTCTGAACCACATAGAGGCAAAAAGAAGCCATTGGATTCCCCTGGAACTTATCCCCAATTATCTTACAAATAAATGAGACTTAGACTATGGCTATTTTATTTATTTTTTGGGGGGGGGGCTTTGACAATTATGGGAAGTGAAGTGCTGAGAAGGAACCCCTAATCTACTCTTCTAACTGCTAGCCTGACAACCTCCTGAGCAGCATGCCCAAGACACTTGCTGTTTCTCCCGGCCACCCCTGGTCCCTCATGATGGCTTCTTCCTCTCCTATCCTTCTTTCTCCTTCTCCTGTTCTCCCAGCTACAGATGTCTGTGAGCCACCAGGTGGATGCTGGGAATCAAATCTGGATCAGCTGGAAGAGCAGCCAGTGCTCTCAAGACGGATCTATCTCTCCAGCCCCTAACACATGAACTTTTTTGAAGACACAGCCCAGCATTGCGGCCTTTCTTTTCCCCAGGGTCAGTACCTTTTAGAGTTATCTTTAGAGTAGGAAATGCAGAGGAATCGCTTTTAATGCTAATGTGAGGTCCTTTTCTCACATTCTCAGCCAATAAGCATTCTTCAAAGAGCTTTCTTCCACCCTTAGCTCATTATTTTCCTACCTGATAATCACTTCTCTTGTACTTTCAGTAACACTTAAGTCTTAAAATGCCACCTCAAGGCATATGACTCTCAAGTTGATGATGCCTATATCCACAATTTCTTTTTAAAAATTCACATTAGAACTTCTAATTATTACCCAGAAAAGATTGCCAAACTCTCAGCTTCTTCAGAACAGCTTCTGATCTGAGAAGAGAATCAGTCTTATCTGTTGATGAGCCCCCTGAAAGGCTGACCAAGGTGATAGCCCCAAACACATGTAGAGGCAAACAATACTAATACAGCATGTTGTATGTATTCATACATGTGTATATGTAACAACGGTAATTAAAGAAGAACCCATGAATTTGAGAAGGCATGCAGAGACACAGAAGGAGTTGGTGGAAGGACAAAGAGACAGAAATGATGCAAATACTGTTTTCATGTGAGAAAGTATCAAAAAAATTAAATAAAATATGACTTTACCATTTCAGTAATCTTCCTATATCATTTTTGTAATGTCCTTTTATTTGAATCACGGGGCTCTCCATGAAGGCTAAAATGCTCTCACTAGCCCTTGTAGTACACCCAATTTAAGCTTATCCCCAACTATTACAAATAAATGAGACTTAGACTATGGCTATTTTTTGGCTTTGACAATTATGGGGGGTAGAATGCTGAGAAGGAACCCCTAATCTACTCTTCTAATTGCTAGCCTGGCTACCCCCTAAAGCAGTATACCCAAGACACTTGCTGTTTCTCCCGGCCACTCCTGGTCTTTCATGATGGCTTCTTCCTCTCCTCTCCTTCTTTCTCCTTCTCCTTCTGTTCTCCCAGCTAGGTCACTTCAAACCTACCTAGTTCTAATCCCTACAGTCATTGTCTGTAGCCAATTTTATTTAACCAATAGTTTTAAACCAAGGAACAAGGTTTACACGACAAAAGCTTATAAACAGAAGTTACTTGTAGGTCTAGACCTGGTATAGAATTTAGCTTTACAATACATAGTAACAGATCAAACCTTAACAGGCCTTTCCTTTGCCAACTTCACCTCCACACATCCGTGTTCACATTTAGTCCGTTCTTCCATTCAGTGCTGCCTTTCTATTAATCCTGATAAATATTTTTATGGAAACACTCAATACCTCTCGCCCAAGTCACCACACCAATTTCTTATTGATGAAGAAATTTCAAAAATTCCCGGCAACATATATCATGGATCATGCCCCCATCTCTTCAGAAGCATTTAACTCACCCTCTAGTCTAGGGAATAAAATGTGCATTTTTCTTTCTGCATCGTTACTATAACTTTGACAGCATGTTTCTTTATCTCCTTAGGTACCTGGATTTGTGTGTTAAAGGCAATAAGTAAAAAGCACTAGACAATACTAAATTCTGCTAGTGCTGCCTAGATCTGGTTCTGTACTCACAAACTACAGAGAACAGCAAGCGAGTGTTCCCATATGTTATAAACAGTTGATTTTAATTTTAAACCAATTGATTTCTATCAAACAACTGAGACCTTTTCTTTGCCATTTTTTTCCTGGGGTCTGGAGTGTAGCTAAATTGGAGGAGTGCCTTCCTAGCACACATGAAGCCCTAGGTTTGATTCCTACCACTCAGAGTTCATGGCTGCAAACCTAGCACTAAGAATGTGGAGGCAAGATGATCAGAAGTTCATGCTCAACTTCAAGTACAAGAGTGAGTGTGAAGCTGTTTAGGATGACGGTCAGTGCAAAATGTCAGCTTGCAATTTTGATTCCCTTAAGGAGCAGGCAAGGTTCTGGATACACGTGCAGAGGGCTATGTTTCTTACATTGAGTGGGAAGACTCACCCACTGTGGGTGGAAGCATTCCCTAGGATGAGAGCCTGGATACACAAAGTACAGGCATTCATCTCTCTCTGCTTCCTGATTATGATGTGATGTCAGCAGGGGCTTCAACTTCCTCATTTCCTGGACTTCCACACTGTGATGAACTGTATCTTTGAACTGTGCACTGAAACAAGAAAAAAACAACACATTTTGCCCTTTGGTTGCTTTTGTCGAGGTGTTTTCCGCACAAGAAGAAAGGGAAATTAAGATGCCTGGGATACAAGAAACTCAGTTTCCAAAAATATTTTTTTTCTTCTGTTACATCGTCTATGTAATTTGTCTCTGCTAGTTGTTACCAAGTTAAAATGTCCTTATGAATTTCATGAGGAAATAGCTGCCCTGTGTTTGGAATTGAATATACTTTAAATCTAATCCTGGAGCTCAGGTACACATTGAGTATGTATTTGGGGGTGCAGAAAAACATCTTAATGTGTTCTTGCAAGGAAATGGAACATACATCAACATTCTATTACTCCTATATGTTTTTACACATATAAAATACCTTAGTCATAATTACTGGCCTGATACAGTTTAGAATTTAAAATGGAGAAGCCACTCACTTCTAAACCCTTCTGTACGACAAAATGTTTTCCTTAAACTATAAGCTGTTATAAAGATGCAAAGCAATACATTTATTTATATTGATATATATGTGATATGTTAACAGTATCACCATAAGCATATTTAGAAGATCATCAAGTATATTTAAGATACAAACAGAACATCTGCAATGAAGAATCAATTAATTACATCTGCATATATAATAATGATATTCTGACGTTTTCTTCATGGTGATCTCCTAGTTACAAGAAGTGCTAATAAAGGCTAGAATCACAGGTGTGGGTTTGATTAGAAGACTAGTAATACATTTTGACTACCTAGTGACCAGAATCAGCAGGAAGCTGTTACCAATCCTGAGATCTACAGAGATATGAGGAAAGACTTGCTACCAGACCCTGTCAGAAATTCTGTCAGAGGTGAAAATGGGAGAAGTAGGCCTGCTCAGTAGGAGCTCAGTCTAAAGAGAACACTTGGGTTTGTTGCTTATACTCATCATTAGCCAAACCCACCTTTGGCTACCATTAGCCAAAAGGTATAAGAGGTTGGTGATTCTCAGCCTTCAGTATAGGGTAGAGAAATAAAAGATACAGATGGTGGTAAAACTTAAAAACAAGCAAGTAAGCAAGCAAACAAACAAACAAACAAGTGGTATTAATATTTGTCATAACAAGTATTAGTAAGTCTTACTATTTAGTCTCAATAACACAACGGATATTGGAATAAATTGACTTAGAGCAAGAACAGTAGATGGCTGCTTTAAAGATAGAAGAATTCGTTAATTCTTATGGAATAGATGTTTAGCTATCTCTCAGGCTATTACTACATGTGGCATCCTGTGATATATTCATTTATTGTGTTCTATGCATCCACCCGAACTAGATCACTTCTGAGACTTTACATCCAACAGAAAAGATAAATGTCCTAGGCAGCAGCTTCTATTTCACAGAAAGTCATAGAGTGGTTAAGTAATTGGTACAAAGTCACATTATCAGGAAGGAAAGGAATCTGAACAAAAATTCTCATCATCTGGGTTCAGTCTACGTTCTTAACTATTGTTCTCTAGTGAACTGGGCAATTTTGTATATCATCAGTTATTGAGAACTTGGAGCAATACAGAAATGAGATGTTGTGTGAAGTCTTCCTTGTAGCCCTGTGAATGTTCATCATCTCTCTGGTCCCAAGGGCAACACAACTCATGTCCATTCTACAAAACAATGTGGCTACCACGGTAAATGCAAGGAGTAACGTTGACAAGACCTTAACACCAAGACGTAAACAATTGCTTAAAGCTACTTTTAATTATAGTTGTATAATCGAATGCAACGATGCATGATTTAAACTCGTCTAGTCCATGTAACCCAGACATGGTAATCAGACTACACAGATGTGTACAGAATTGTGTCGCTAGTAAGCAGTAGGACTAATGTTTAAACTATCTGACCTCCAGAATTCCCCTGGAGTAGTTTTAAAGACAGAAAAGCTTCCAAGTGCCACCCTCACTTATAACAGCAAGATTGGGTTGAGCATGTGTGGTGGAGCTATGATAGCTGGTGTGACAACATGAAAAGGCTTCAGAGCAGTACTAGTGAATGTCATGGTCATAAGTACAGCAGATGCAAACCAGGCAGACACTGTCCCAGCCACTTCAGAGTGTCTGCACGTGGGGCTGCTGCATTTCCCTTTTAAAAAAATATTTTACTTTATTTTTTTATTTTTTAAGTTATAATATAATTGCATCATTATCCCCTTTCCCTTCCTTCCCTCTCAAAGCCTTCCATATATACCTTTTATGTTCTTTTTAAAATTGGTGGCCTATTTTTTCATTAATTTTTACATGTATACACACACATATGAGTATACACATATATTCCTAGATCCACAAACACAAACCCTTCAGCCCATAGAATGTTACCTGTATGCTTGCTTCTGGAGCTGACCATTTAGTACTGGATAACCAATTGGTGTGCTCTTCCCATGGAAAGACTGTTTCTTTTGTTCTCAGCATTTCTCAGTTGCCTAGAGTTCTTTATGTGGGGCTATTTGACGTGTGTGTGTGTGTGTGTGTGTGTGTGTGTGTGTGTGTGTGTGTGTACACGTACGTACATATATGCGTGTTTTGCTCGCATGTATGTCTGTGCAACCTATGCATGTCTGATGCCCAAAAAAATCAGAAAAGGCTGTTGTTAGATCCCCTGACACTGGAGTTAAAGACAGTTGTGAGCTACCATGTGGGTGTTGGGAATAAAACCCAGTCCCCTGAAAGAGCATCCTAAGCTTTTAGCAGTTAAACCATTCCTCCAGCTCCTATATTCCTTCCCTTCCCCCACCCCCACCCCTGCTCCTTAATTTTCCTTCCTTCCATCCCTTCCTTTTTTTTTTTTTTTTTTTGGCTCAGAAAAGGTATCATACTTTAATCAGTTTCACTGTTTATAGCTAGGCAACATTGGGTCAGGTCAAAACTCCAATAGGATATTTGTTCAGAGTCCTGTTTCTAAGCAGGTATGGGTCGGGTCAGGAATGCTATTTAACAAAAGGTTTGTATCTAAGACTGACTATGAGAATTTTAGGCCTTGTTTCAGCCTTCCTTTGCATTCTAGTTTGCAAAGAGTATGGGATGAGCCAGTGGAGAGGTTGCCCCTCCAGGTTTAAGCCCAGCAGCTCGCCTGTGCTCACCTCACCTCTGCGTCTGGCTGGGATTGTTTCACCTCTGCGAAGGGACAGAGAGGAAAGCCCTACTTATCATGGGTTACCTGTTCCTAGCCACCAAGTATACTTCCTTGGTTCCAAACTTAGACATTCAAAGAGCTGAAGACACAGCCATGCTGATGAAAGTGAAGAGAGAAATGCAGCCTGGAGAACCTAGAACTGGAGCTGTCAGCAAGGTCAGTTCACCCACAAGACATCTGCATGGAGATTTCTAGATTCAAATTGACCTTAACTGATAATCTCTCGTGTGGCTTATCTCTTTTAAACACAATGCTGGATATCCTGCTAATGGTATCATAATATTTAAGGGCAGGTTTTTTTTTTTAATATATCTTCTTTTGAACTGACTTTTAAAACAGCCAGCAACTTCTACTTGCTTGTAGCTAGATTTCCTGTGCAACACTGTATGGTCTGAAGTGAGGTTGCTGTTGGAATAATTAGTCATCACAAATATACCATGCAGCTTTGACTGGATTTGAGTCCATGTGCCCATGATACTAAATTAAAACATAAGGAAAAAAAAACGGTAATCCAGTTTCTCTCCTAATATTCAGTACCGTCTCTGTAGAAAATTAGTTTTATTGATTGTTCTGCAGCAGGATAGATGAACTACTATAACAATGCAAATGGAGGGTTAGCGTTCAATGCAAAGCATGTCTTTGAACAAAGTAACCGGCCACACACAGTAGGTATTTAAGAGGTGCAACAGTGCTCCCAAAGCCTGGAGAGTGTACAAACACATGGTCATTCGGGGTTCATATCAACTTACAAGTCTGTGCTGTTGCCTGGTTTCTTTCCAACCATCTGACTCCCACTTAGCTATTATCTCCTAATTAGGATCTCATGGAGAAATGGTGAGCCAGGCCAGGTAGAAGCCCTTCTGAGTTCTCACTTGTCTGATTCATTGATTTCCTCCTGCGGTTAGCAGACCAGTATCCCTCTAAACATTGTCAGCTCTGGTTGTCTTACTCAGAAGTTCTGTTGGTTTCATTCAGACCTAGAAAATGCTAAGGCACCAAAGACATATGCATGCAAAAGACCTTATAATTTTGATGCTCTGGAGGCTATTATGAGTATATATTTTGTTATGTCATGTGTTCTTATATAGTCCATATTGTACATATGTTGAATATGTGTCTATAATGCGTTAATTTGTTATATGTAGCATTTATAGAGAGTGTGTATACACTACATGCGCTCATGTGCTCGCGCGCGTGTGCGCGCGCGCGCGCGCACACACACACACACACACACACACACAAAGCATTAAGAAACATACTAAGAGTGGAAAATGGAAAGAGAACACTTAAGAATCCAAAAGCTCTATCTGGGTTCAGATCCTACTGTGACATCTACTAAGAACTTATTTCTCCCCTTGGTCTCTCCATTTATACCCAAAGAGCCTCAGTTTCTACTGTCTTGAATACATTGAATAAGATTGTTTCTGCAATGTGTACAATTTAAAGGTTACTCTGTAGAAGCTATTGAACAGACTCATCAGATTTGAGCAAATTAACTGAAAGTCATTTTATTTCTTTGACAATTAAGCCACTGAGTCATATGCCCCTGAGAAACAAATCTCAACCCTCTACATTCATATTTTTAGCCGCTCTTACATAACGGAGTTTTACCCATTATCCTTTCATTTTGCTCGTTTGAAGCTAACTAAACTTGAGCGCCTGTCCAAGGTAGAGTTTGAGCTGCAAATCCTATTTCCAAGGGTGTCTCATGTCAGTCCACATGCTCTGCTTCATCTGCATGTGCTCAAACAGGGGCTTGGCATCTGAAGCTCAGCGTGCCGGAGCTGGCAGCCAGGACATGAGAAGCACGTGTGGCAAAGCTTACCACAATAGCAGCAAACTACGGACAAATTATAATTAGGCAAAGCATACCCTGCCCAGCATCATTCTCTTAAAGCCATGATGAACTGCTTTAAAAACACATTTATCTTAAGGCTTTTCTGTTATATACTATTGACAGAAGCACTAGAAATACTTGACGCATGGCACAAGCAGTACCTGCTATGACCAACAACCCGTGTTGCTGAGTAGAACGATTTTGTGAGGAATGCAGCCTGAGTATTATTCAACATTCTATTCCTGGGACAAAAGACCCTACACAAGCAGTGCTAAGAAAGAGAGGTTTAATTTGGCTCCTGAATTCAGAAATTCCAATTGGTAGTTGCTGGGTCCTGGGATATAACAGCGTGTTTACTGTAACCTCTGTCAGTGGAAATCTGTTCACTTTGTGGCAACTGAGTAGCCACAAAACAAAACAAACAAAAAAAGCAGGAAGGTGTTGGATATTTTCTTTTTCACTTATTATTTATTTATTCATTCATGTATTCATTTTACATCCTGATTGCAGCCCCTCCTTTCCCAGGTATCCCCCAACCCTGTCACATCAAATCTCTGCAGAATTAGGCACTTCTTTTCCTACTGAGGCCAGACAAGGCAGCCATAGAGACTGAACTGCTTGCTCATCTCACTACGTATGTGCCCAGGGTCTCGATCCAATCTGCATACGCTCTTTGGTTGGTGGCTCAGGCTCTGAGAGCTCCCAGGAGTCCATTTTAATTGACTCTGTTGGTCTTCCTGTGGGATTCCTATCTGCTTCAGGGTCTTTAACCCTTTCCCAAACTCTACCATAGGAGGTCCCTTCCTCTATCCAATGTTCGGCTGTGGGTCTCTGCATCAGTTCCAGTCGGCTGCTGGGTAGAGAGAGCCTCACAGAGAACAGTTATGCTAGGTTGCTCTTTGCAAGTATGACAGAGTATCATTAATAATGTCAGGGATTGGTGGTTGCCCATGGGATGGGTCTGAGAGGTGGGGGGCACCCTCTCAGAGGAGAAAGGAAGGGGAGACAGAGGGAGAAAATATGTGATGTGAGGAGGAGCCAGGGGGCAGCATTTGGTAGATAGATATATAGATAGATAGATAGATAGATAGATAGATAGATAGATAGATAGATAGATAGATAGATAGATAGATAGATAGATACATACATACATACATACATACATACACACGTAGATAGATAGATAGATAGATAGATAGATAGATAGATAGATAGATAGATAGATAGATAGATAGATGTAAGGAGGGAGAATCTGGGGACAAGGAAGGCTTAAGGAGGCTGTGGAGTCATTCAGAAGAGGAAATAAAGGGATTGGGGAAGGATTAACCAAAATGAAGTATTCATATAGAAGCTACTAGGGAAACTGTGATCTTGCAACCCAAGTAAAAGAAATATAAGAAAAAGGGGGATAGTGGAGCACATGTGATCTAATGGGGAACAGGATGAGAGCTAAAGTTCACGTGCAAGTGGGGAAGGCGTGGGTAGTGAAGTGCAAAGGATGGGTGAACCAAAACCAAGGATGTGTGATCTGCTGTATGAGACCCACTAGTTTGTAAATGAATTAAGACATGTTTTCTTTAAAAAGGAGTTTAAACAAAGGTATTTGTGTATCTGAGCAATAATGCTTTGAAAAAAAAGAAGATGGATAATTAAATGAAAGCCTTAGTGGCAGACACAGGTTATTTGCCTATGAGAATTGGTTAGGGAGACCCTGGAGGGACCCAAAACTGCCATGTCATGGGTTGGTTACCCATCTAATTGGATGGTCCGACCCTACTGCTGAGGATGTAACACATGTCATGTCCAGGGCTAGAGAAATCAGTTTTGAACTGATAGGAAACTCTCTGCCTCCTGGCTATCTTCCATGGTGCCAAAGAGTGCCATGTTGACTGCTAGAATCAAAAAGGCAACCAGTGATCATAACAAACACTGGACTCGGCATACTACAATAATAACTTGCCAACAAGATATGCACACTGGTGCAATCGTGTGAGGACTGTTAATCGGTAGCCAACCACTCTTCCTATTGTTACATGCATGTAAAGCTTGAGTCAAAGGAAGAAATTTATGCCTGGTATTGTAAACATGGTGAAATCTATAGCTAGGGAAACCATAGAGCCTAGGGGGGACAGTGTCATGCTGTAAAAACCCCTTTCTAAATATCTGCATCCACATTTTAGCTGCTTTCACCCTTGGTCAGAAAAGTGTCCTTTGTAATTTTTTTAATTTTCAATATAATATAACTACATTATTTTCCTCTTTCCCTTTCTTCCTCCAAAGCCATGTATATATCAAACTCCTTGCTCTCTTTCAAAAATATGGTCACTATTTCTTGAATTGTTGTTGCATATATATACAATATATACATTATATACACACACATATATGTGTATGTAAACATATGTTATATGCATATGCATTTATAACATAGATACAACATTATACCATATATACATATATACATATTCCTAAATTTAGAACTACAACCTGTTTACTCTTTATGTTAGTTTGTGTGTGTGTGTGTGTGTGTGTGTGTGTGTGTGTGTGTGTGTGTGTAGGGCTGACCATTTGGTACATTTGATATTGGATAAGCAATTGATTTCCTTTTCCTTGCAGAAAACTATTTCTGCCAGTCTCCATATTTCTCAGTTGGCTTTTGTTCTTTGTCTACATTTGAGGCCTCCTAAGCTTCCCTCTTCTGTGTTAACATTTCTGTTGATGCTGTCTTATTCGGGTCTTGTCTGATCAGCCATGTTCTTGAGATCTCACGGGTATAGTTTCAGACATTTCTCAAAGAGACAGTCTCATAGAATACTCTCTGATTCCATGACTTTTACAACCTTTCCCATTCCTCTTCTGCCATGATCCCTGAGCCTGAGCTGTGGATGTTGTATTAGACATGTTATCAGTTGGGGCCAGGCTCCACAGCTCTGCATTTTGATTGATTGTGATTCTCTGTGTCTGTTGCCAAGAGAAATTCCCTTGATGAGAGATGAGCACTGAGGTTATCTTTGAGTATAAGGATAAATATTTCGGATGTATTTTAGGGGTTTTTTTGTAGTTTACTAAAGTGATGGTTATAGCTTCTCTTCTAAGATCCATGACTACACTGGTCCTGAGTTACACACTGGCTAGGTTTCCAGTACTAGGCCTGGTTTCCTTCTTGTTGATCAGGCTTTGAGAGCTATTGCATCAAGGTATGCATGCAATTACTGCACCCATTAGGTTGCTGTGCTATGCAGGTGGTTGTTGTTCATAGGCATCATGGCTGGGTAGGACTATTGGTTGCTATTCTCCATTAGAAGCTTACATGGCACCTGCTGGTACCTAGAGAGCTAGTCCTCAGAGAGAAAGCTTTCAGCTAAGATCCAGTTCTGGGCCCTCTGGGCTCTGTATGTGAGTGTGTGGGTGTCTTCAGCACTAAGTACTTGCTTTCCACCTCTTGAAGGTAACCAAGGGCAACAACAAAATGCTGGAGGGGATAATATTCTAGATCACAAGATATATTACAGAGCCATAGCAATAAAACAATTTGTTAAACTGACCTCAAACCTGACATGCCAACCAATGGGACAATATCAAAAACCCTAACCTGAGTACACATAGTTCAGCCATTTATTATTTTTTGAAAAAATAAAAGTGCCAAGTCACTTTCTAGAAGGGTCAGGCATTCATTTTCAGTGCTGTATTTGTATCCTGTTGTACATATGCACCATGATGTGTTTCTCTACATACAGGTTTCTTATGTTACTTACAGATGGACTAGTAATAAAAAGGTATAACTATGTAGGTACATATCTACTGGCTAAGACATTAATGTTGAGGCCATTAATCCCCTTTTCTCATCCCCCTCTTTCCCACTGAAATCCTTCTTCTTAGCAGGCTCCCCAGCCCAAAACACATACACTTTCATGTCTTCTTGTATGTGTGATCCAGCGAGTTTGTAGTTGCTTACACTAGCAGGGGTAAGTAGGGGCCATCTAGTACAATAGACCCAATAACGCTTTTTATATTGATTAAATGTTAGCCTGAAAACATTTGTTACATTAAAGAAAAAATTGTTTAGAATACTTTCACTTATTTTTCAGACTTTTTCAACTGAACTGTGGGAAAACTCACATGTGGCTCACCCCTGGGGCAAGTTTTTCTTGGCCAACTTGTTGAGTCTAACAGCTTTAGCCATGTACCATACCAATTCAACCTTCCAACTTATCCTAAGAATAAACAACTATGTTTGAGATAGATCAATTTTTTTGAACAAGGTATCTAGAATAATAAGAGCAAATAAAGAACTTAAAACCAATTCTATGGTGGCCAGTGATGATGACTAAACTACCAGGTCTCTGTTTAAACATCTTCCCCAGCTAAGCTGGGTATGAATACTGTGAATGCTAAACTTAATGGTCTGTTTTATAAGGTGCAATGTTGAGGATTCTAAGCAATGGTAAGTGGTAAAACGGGGATGAAGGTACCAGGGAATTGACAAAAAGATGCTGAGAGGGATGCTTTAAGGAACCAAATGTATCTATTTGTGGCATTTGTATGGCCTATTTCCCACAATTAGCCATTTGAGGAGTCCGTCAGTTTGTCATTTCCTCCTGAACTTCAAAGACTACATACTTGAGCATGGCTCAATGTTCTCTTTCATTATTGACGAGAACAAGCATTGCATTCATCAGCCTTTGGAAGTTCTGGAAGCCTCCATGTTAAACCATTACATTTCCCAGGAACAGAGGATCTTCGTTTAAATTTCAACATCCTTTACTACCTCCAGGTGAAATGTGAACTTCAGCCCAAAAAAACCCTGTGAAGGAAAAACACCGAACTTTGATGTGAAGCCAGTCATGCCCTGGGCCTGACACTGTTTTACCATGTGACAAACACTCAGGCCCAGGCCAGAGGGAGATCTGAATATCTCAACTGAATGCCACAAATCAACATGTAGGGAGTAGGCTTAGACATAACCATGAAAGAACTTGGCTCTCTCTGTCAGCCTAGACTGACACAGTATCAGTTACAGAGAATCCTTCAGCTAACAGGGGCCCAGCCTGACTTCAGTATTAGAGCTTAGCATGGATGAATTATTTGAGCAGTGATAGAATCCAAGGGACAGTGCTATCCTTTTAGAAAGCATGGGGCAAATGAATCTCAGCAGCATCCGCAGAATCTTCTGTGTCTTCAGACAAGCTCTGTTCTACCCTAAGCAAAAGGACAAAGATTTCTCTTGTAATGAGCTTAGCAGATAAAGGGCAGATTTCAAATGACCTACAGAACTTTTGTGGTCAGGTTATCAAACGTGGTGATAGAAATGACCTGTACAGACGGGACAGGTCACATGTGTGCACCCAGATGCTGTCTGCATGTTGAAGTATAACAAATCCTTCAGATGGTCTCATCGGGGGTCCATACAAACACGAGTAGTTTATAAGAAACTCTCTGCTTCTGGAAAAATCTTTTCTATAAAGTTCTTACTTGCTGCATTCCCAGATATTAAAAATTGAAAGACAACTACTACATTTTGGTTATTTTATTTGAATTTTTTTATATGCTTGAAAACTTAATACCGAGGACTGTTCTTAACATAAATTTGAGCTCCCTATCCACTGCCAACTCCTCCTGTGTGTCCCTGTTCCCCTCTCAATTTTATAACTTATGTGTTTTATATGTATATGTGTATGTGTATGTGTATGTGTATGTGTATGTGTATGTGTATGTGTATGTGTATGTGTATGTGTATGTGTATGTGTATATGTATATACATGGGTATATATATGTATATACTTTTATATATTTATATCATATATAAAACACATATATGCATACATACATACATACATACATACATACATACATACATAGGGGCCAGTGGGTAGTCTAGTCTTGTTTAGCCCTAAGCAAATGTACATAAAAGCAACAACTTTCACTTTTTGGTACAAACGCATGTTAAGTCCCTTTCGATATTAACCTTTTACAAAACATTTATAATTTACTTCACTCCCATAGATATCTGAAGTACAAATACTGATCAAATGAAGACGTAACTGATGGGAGGACACAGGGCAAAGCCTCACTGTTCTGTTTTAGAAATGTGTGTTCTTTATGAACCTTGCTACAACTGTCTAGTCAACCAACACATGTACTTCCCAGAAACAAAACTGATCGATATTCGCATACAGGTGAAGGCATAAGCTTAGAGATCTTTTCTCTCCTTGCTGCAGCACTGTCTATTATTGGGAAGGTTAGGCAAAGTACTGAATGCGCTGTCAATAGCTGCCTAATAACATTAAGTTTTGTACAGTTGCATGACAGTGTATTATGTGGCCATTTTAAGAAAAGAGATCTTTATGTAGTAAAAAGAGATGATATCTTTTTAAAATATGAGTTATTTTACAAAGCAAATGGCTTTACAGTATGCTTTCTCTTCCATCGAAAAGCAGATGTGCATATGGTCATGCCTGCCGGCTCTAACCCATATCTGAACACTTCCGCTCCGCACTTCCAGTTGCTGTAGTAAGAGGCCAGCACTTGCTTTGTCTACAAACCATCTGTATTTTAATTTTTTATAATATACCTTTGTACTACCTACTCAAATAGGTAAATATATTTTTATAACAAAGATTTGGACCACCTGAGAGATGGGACAGATTTGTACTTTAAGGAAAGAACTGTTTGGATAAAAAAAGAATGGAACCACACTGTTTTTGATTCAATATAGTTCCATATAAGAAAAGACTCAGAAAGTCTTGCCTTATTTTAACCAATGAAGTTTTGGATGACGACATCACTCCTAGAGGGGCTGAGAAAGTGCTGCTTATGTTCAGTGATGTACTTAGTCAGAGGTACTAGATAAAAGGCCATGTTGCCATGGAATAGAACTGCTCTGCTGTCCAAATCCTCTCATGTATTCTGGGCAAAAGAGTCTACAAAAAATATCCCACTCTTGGAGCAAAACACAGCTCAGAGAACACACACAGGAAATGAGAGATACGTCAGAAAGGCAAAGGGAACATAAGAGAGTCTGAAAGCAGCAAGAGGAGGCTGGGAGGCTACAGACTTGTTCAAAGACAAACAAGAAAAACAAGACTGCCTAGATGACATCAGCAAGGAAGAAATTAACTTGGGACACACCAGTGGAAGACACTCGAAGTTGACTAGCTACCGTGCCACTGCTGAGAACTAGATAGCGTAGTCTCCATGCATGTTTGCTAGAAAAATCTATGGCTACTGCACACTGCGGACAGTGTGTGCAAGAACAAATGCTTCCTTCCAGACAAACTTTTGATTTTAATCTCAATTGGAAAATATTTACTGAGTACCTGCTCTTCAAGGCACCCTGTTCAAAACAAAGATGCCTAAGATAAAGTCCTGCCACTGTGAAACCGCCATCCGTTCTCAAAAGGAAAACCCATCAAATAAAAGCCAAGCACAAACCTTCTCAGTGATTAAACTCTTCTCCCTAGAGTCGCCCTCCAGATCTATGCCTGGGAAGGTTTCCACAGGGCAGAGATTCGAACTCGTCTCTACTATTTCTTTCTCTATGCCATAACCAGTGATTTCTATTCATTAAAACCTTGGTTTGAGCTATAATCTGCTTTGCCCCATCATTTGAAATATCTGACCTCTTTACTAAAACTTTATTTGCACTTTGCTCAAAGATGTTTCAAGAAAACTGGGATCACAAAATGTCAAGAAGAAACCCCTGCCCCGTAAAATATGTTCCAAACCTAGCATCTCTTCGATCAAAATAGCTTCTCTGAAAGCTAACTAAAATTCTTGCTGCAGAAATCCTGACTCTTGTTTGGCCTCCACATAATTTAGATCATCCTTTAATCAAAGGCATTGTTTTACTCAAACTTTAATCAAAGATTTTCATCTAAACTAAGCAAAAAAAGTATCAACTCTGCAAATATTCATCTGTTATGCTTGCTTCCAATTCTTCTTATAAGACGCATTACTTACAGATAGGTGTTAGAAATACAGAGAACATCAAGTTAAATTTGAGTGGCCTGAAAAATTAAGTTCTATTAAGTTTATCCCAAGTATATTTAAAAAGAGGAAAAACCCACTCTTTCTCTGAGGTTGAATAGATGTGGGTGCCTTGTGTTTTTATTTTGCTTACAGTATGTACAGACTGTAAGTTAAGCAGCTACTTAAGGAAATACTTGTTATGAAATAGACTTCAAATCATTTGAGTTTTAAATATAAAAGTATAGAAATTGTTCATATGGTGAATACATTAAAAACAAATTTTAAATTGTGAGCTGATTCTTTAGAACTCAACAAATTCTAGGTTTGGGACCATGACTTCTTTGACTACATAGGATCAAGAACATAAGCACCTCTGGCTGTGTCTTACTTAGGGTTTTACTGCTGTGAACAGGTACCGTGACCAAAGCAATGCTTATAAAGGACAACAATTATTTGGGGCTGGCTTACAGGTTCTGAGGTTCAGTTCATTGTCATCAAGGTGGGGGCATAGCAGCACCCAGGCAGGCATGGTGCAGGGGGGGGGGGTGAAGAGTTCTACATCTTCATTTGAAGGCAACTAGGAGAAGACTGGCTTCCAGGCAGCTAGGATGAGCGTTGCAAGACTCACCCCCACAGTGATATGCTTCCTCCAATAAGGCCATACCTACTCTGACAAGGTCACGCCTCCTAATAGTGCCACTCCCTGGACCATGCATATTCAAACCACCACAGGCTGGAAGGTCCTATATCATCAACCACTAAGAGACTTTCAGCCCAGTTCACTCTTCACATTCTTCATTAGAATAATGGATAATCTTAGGTAACACGGTAGAGGCAGTAGAATCAGTTCATGTGTAATAGACTGTCTATCCTAGGAGAAAACTCTTACCTTGTACTTAAGTGATTCATCTTGGTTTCTGCTTAAGAGGAACCTTGGTTGTTACCATGTCACACCACCAAAAGATTCCCCTCACAGGTAATGTGAAATGAAAGCAGGGAAGAATATGACCAAAGGAGAGACATGATAGCAAGATAAAGTCTAAGTTATATATCAAGAAGTGTGCAGAAAGAGGACAATATGAAATAACGAATAAATCCCATTAGATATATATATATGTAAGAGGAAGCCCAGGCTAATGAGGCTAACCAGGAAAGAGCCATCAAGCATTCTGATGGAATGGGGAAAGACTAAGTGTTAAAAACAAGTATGCCTCACACAATAACAAGTAACAAACATGCACTGAACTCTTTGTTACAACAGGCTAGGGCAGGATGAAGAAGACAGTAGTAGCTGGGTAGGGCATCGCACATCTGTAATATCGGCTCCTGGGAGAGGGAGGAAGGATAGACGATTGTAAATTACAAACCTTCCCAGACAACATAGGAGCCTACTGAAGAGACGAGAAGAGAAGAGAAGAGAAGAGGAGAGGAGAGGAGAGGAGAGGAGAGGAGAGGAGAGGAGAGGAGAGGAGAGGAGAGGAGAGGAGAGGAGAAAAAAGAAGAGAAAAGAAAACAAATAAAACAAAGCAAACAATAAACACAGATTCCTTGAAGCTGTTCATTTGTTTCTTTTTATTGAGCCAGTAAATATGTTGGTGTTTACTGATTATCTGTCGTGTGTCACACACTTTCCTAAGTCCTGGGACATATCTCTAACATGACTTATCCAGTTTCTGCTTTATAGAACCCTCCATATAGAAACTGTAGAATAAGCACCTTTAAAAGAAAACATAAACAGTGTGGCCCAGTGCTTAAGATGTGTTTGGAAGTCACAACTATGGCCTTAATAAGAAAGAAAGAAAGTGAAATTTTATTGGTCCTTCTTTCCTTTTTTATTTTATTTTATTTTACTCTATTTTATTTTACTGCCTATTTTTCTTCTTTGAGAGATGCTTTTGCCATGTGGCCCTGGCCAGCCTGGAATTCATTGTGCAAATCACCTGCTGAGTCTCATGCCTCAGTCCCAAGTGCTGGGATCACAGGTGTGCTGCCCCCATGCCTGGCTTTCAACAGTTCTTAAAACATCATAGACGTGAGGTCATGAGTTGAAAAATTGCCAGAAAATTGAAGGAGGCAAATGCATAAAGAGCAACATCTACTAGAAAAGCCACTGGAGGAACCAGTGTCATGGCAAGAATGTGTATGCTACAGTGGATGGAATGCTGGAAGCTCAGGGTGGACTGGGCTGAGTTAGCTCCAGAAGGAGCCAGTTAACTCCCCAGGGCCTCTTGTACCCTGAAAGTCTTACTTCCAAAAGCTTGATCATTGGAATGTGTGACCCCTCACACTCCTGCCAAAGAAAGGAAATGACAAACATATCAACCGACCAGTTTTTGTTTTACTTTTGGCTTTGTTCTTGGCTTTTTTGTTTATTTGGTTTTGTGTTTATGTTTTGTTTGTTTGCTTGTTTTTTTTAATATGTATGTCTTCTTTAAGTTGTGCTTTTTAAAAATTTTTTATTGGTTATTTTGTTTATTTACATTTCAAATAAACCTGCCTGCCCCCACCCTGCCTCTGCGAGGGTGCTTCCTCCCCATCTATCCACTCCCACCTAACTGCCCTACCATTTCCCAGTCTGGGGCATCAAGCCTTCACAGGACCAAGGGCCTCCCCTCCGTTTTATGCCAGAGAAGGCCATCCTCTGCTACATATGCGGCAGGAGCCATGGGTCCCTCCATGTGTATTATTTGGTTGGTGGTTTAGTGTCCGGGAGCTCTGGGGATCTGGTTGGTTGATATTGTTGTTCTTCCTATGGGGTTGCAAACCCCTTCAGCTCCTTCAGTCTTTCCCCTAACTCCTCCATTGGGATCTCCCCATTCAGTCTAATGGTTGACTGCAAGCATCCCTATCTGTATTGGCCAGGCTCTAGCCAAGCCTCTCAGGAGACATCAAACCCAGACACTATTGTTGATGCCAGGAAGTGCTTGCTAACAGGAACCTGGTATGGATGTCTTCCTTCTTCTTGACCTTCGAATGGTCTGTAAGATGTAGCTTGGGTATTCTGAGTTTCTGGGCTACTATCTACTTAATCAGAGAGTACATACCATGTGTGTTCTTTTGTGACTGTGTTACCTCATTCAGGATGATATTTTCTAGTTCCATCCATTTGCCTATGAATTTTATGAAGTCAGTGTTTTTAATGGCTGAGCAGTACTCTGTTTTGTAAATGTACCACATTTTTAACACCCATCCCTCTGTTGAGGGCAACCCACAGTTTGGGAAAAGATCTTTACCAACCTTATGTCCAATAGAGGGCTAACATCCAAAATATATAAAGAACTCAAGAAATTAGGCTCCAGAGAACCAAATAATCCTATTAAAAATAGAGCACAGGCCTAGTCGGCCATCACTGGAAAAAGAGGCCCATTGGACAGGCAAACTTTATATGCCCCAGTACAGGGGAACGCCAAGGCCAAAATATGGGAATGGGTGGGTAGGGGAGTGGGGGTGGGAGGGTATGGGGGACTTTTGGGATAGCATTGGAAATGTAATTGAGGAAAACATGTAATAAAAAAAAATTTTAAAAAATGGAGTACAGGGCTAAACAGAGAATTCTCATTGGAGGAATCTTGCATGCCTGAGAAGCACTTAAAGAAATGTTCAGCATCCTTAGTCATCAGGGAAATTCAAAACAAAATGACTGGGAGATTCCACCTCACACCAGTCAGAATGGCTAAGATCAAACACTCAGGTGAGAGCAGATGCTGGCAAGGATGTGGAGAAAGAGGAATATTCAATTACTGGTGGGATTGCAAGCTGGTACAACCACTCTGGAAGTCAGTTTGGTGTTTCCTCAGAAAATTGGACATAGTACTGCCTGAGGACCCAGCTAGACCCCTCCTGGGCATATACCCAAAAGATGTTCCAACATATAATAAGGACACATGCTCCACTATGTTCATAATAGTCTTATTTATAATAGCCAGAAGCTGGAAAGAACCCAGATTTCCTTCAACAGAGGAATGGATACAGAAAATGCAGTACATTTTTTTTAAAGATTTTTATTACATTTTAAAAGTATGTCTCTTTCTCTCTGTGTGTGTGTGTGTGTGTGTGTGCATGTATGTATGTGGGGGTATATACATGTATGCATATGCATGTGTCTGTATGCATGTGTGTATGCATGTATGTATGCATGTGTGTATGCATGTGTATGTGTGTGCACATATGTGCAAATGATTACAGCAAAGGTCTCACGTGGAGATCAGAGGATAGCTTACTGGAATAGTTTCTCACTCACCACCAAATGAGTTCCAGAGAAGGAATTCAAGTTATCAGCTTGGTGGGTCTTTATACACTGAGCCATCTCACCATCCTCTGTCTGTGTTTTTGAAACAGGGTTGCTACATTCAGCACAGACTAATATTGTTAGAGTCCAACACTCACTGAAGGAAGACTCAAACTCAAATAGTATGCAAAAGAAAAGAACATTTCTTCTTCAGAAGTTACCAACCTGCAGGAGTCAACCATTCATCAAAATGGCAACCATTGGAGGAGCCTTGCAGGTCACCTCTTATGCAGGGCTAGGGGAATTTTCTAGAAGAATTAGGTTAAGTAACATCTAATATGATTTGTAGGGGCAAAGCAGTGACATTAGTACATTTTTTGATTGGTTGCTGTGTTCCTTCCATTGTATTTGGTGAGACCTTGAAGAATTTCAGAGACCAGCTCAGCTCGGGCCTCAGTATTTCAGTATTTCCTCCAGCCAGGAGAACCGCCTCAGCTGTGGAGCTATCCTCCGGAGGGTCATCATTCACTAAAGACCCATTGTTATTGGCTCCCTGTGAGTAGCCCCGTTTGCTTCTCAGGGAATTGAAAAGTTTTATTACCAAGGGTTTTGAACCTCTCAGTATTGAACTTGTGATCTTCCTACCAGAGTCTGAAGTGCAGAGAATAAAAACGTATGTCACCATCACAACTGGCTAAAAGTATCTACTTACAATATCCCAGAGTACTTATTCTGCTCGTCAGAAGGCTTGCCATCATTTGGTGATGTCAGAAATCGGGAATTTAGTCTTTCTGACAGGTACATTGTGTTTTACTCTTGTGATAACTTTTCATATAAATACTTGCCATATCTGTAATATCCTTAGTCTAATTTAAAATCAGATTTTTTCATTATTGTTGATTTAATAGTTCCTTTTATGAATAACATTATACAGACTGAGTATGTTATAGTTAGGAATGCATACATATATTTATATACATTTATGCCAATTACAGCAATCAGTGAAAAAGAGGCCATGGATTTTGAAAAAAAATAGAGCCCTATATTTAGTATATGCGAGGGTTTGGAGGGTAGAAAGTAAAGGGAGAGATCATGTGATTATATTATAATCTCAGAAAGAAGAGACAAAAACAGAGTCTTTGTGTATTTTAGATAATTGTTTTCTGTCAAATATCCTTTGCAAATATTTTCTCTTAATTTGCCCTAGTTCTCTCTCTCTCTCTCTCTCTCTCTCTCTCTCTCTCTCTCTCTCTCTCTCTCTCTTTTGATGGATCTCTCACAGAATAGGGAAGTTTTCCATTTTAATTAGTTCAGGTTTACTACTTGTTTCATTTGTTGTTTTTTATCTTTGGTTATTTTTTTAATTTTGCAATTTACATTAAGTCTATTATCCATTTTGCATGTCTGTTAAGGGTATAGGGTTTGTGTCTATGTTCACATTTTTACACATAGATGCTCAGTTGTTCCTGGACCATTTGTTGAATAGTCTTGCTTTGTCTCTATTGTATTGCCTCTGTCACTTTGCCAAGGCAAAATGTTTTGAAAATGATTGATTACCAGACATTGATAATAAAATTAAAGCCCCATTTGAGTTAATGGAACTTGGAGATGACTTGATGAAGATTAAGACAGGTTTTGAAAAGTAGACATGTTTTGTAAGCTTTGTCCCATTTGGGAGCAATTAATTCTAAAAGATATAGGAAGTGTTTGTATTAGTTCACTTTTCTCATTGCTGTGATAGAATAACTGCTTAAAGCAACTAAAGGAAGAAAGGAAAGAAGAAGGAAGGAAGGAAGGAAGGAAGGAAGGAAGGAAGGAAGGAAGGAAGGAAGGAAGGAAGGAAGGCAGGCTGGTGGGCAGAAAGGCAAGAGGGCTGGTGGGTGGCAAGTGGGTGGGCTGGCAGGCAGACTGGTGTGTGGTAGGCAGACAGACTTGTTTTGGTTCACACTCTGAGCGTTCAGTCTATAGAGGTGAGGACATCATAGCAGGAGTGGTGTCTGATACTGTTGCGTTGGCAGCCAGAAGTGGAAGATATGAATGAAGGTGTTCTTCTTGCTTTGTCCTTCTTTAGTCCCGACTCAGCCCACAGAATAGAGCTGGTCTTCCCGTCTCCTTTAACTCAATCTGAATGGCCTCTCAGAGACTCACAGAGAAATTAGCTTCTACGAGGACTTCCCATTCCATTAAATGGATGCTCACAGGAGTCTCATAACTCAACAGCTTGGGACATTAACAGTCACTGCTCCACTAGGAGCCAAAAGAAAACGTATAAAATTCTTTTATTTCACAAGACAATATATACCAGAGGAGTGGCTTTTTCCAACTGCTTCCTCCTGTTTTCTGGTAGAGCCAACTCTCAAGAAAAATGGTTAATTTTTAAGCACATTTGAAGTCTCATAATATGGAGAAGATCAAGGCTGAGGTGGGTATGGGTTTCTGGGGTTTGCACTTGTTTTTTAAATATTTTTTATTACATATTTTCCTCAATTACATTTCCAATGCTATCCCAAAAGTCCCCCATATCCCCCCCCCCACTCCCCTACCCACCTATTCCCACTTTTTGGCCCTGGCGTTCCCCTGTACTGGGCATATAAAGTTTGCAAGTCCAATGGGCCTCTCTTTCCAGTGATGGCCAACTAGGCCATCTTTTGATACATATGCAGCTAGAGTCAAGAGCTCCGGGGTAGGGTTTGCACTTTTAAAGGTTTATTTTGGCTAAGGGACAGAAGAAGAAAATGAAGATGCTTGGAAACCTTATTTTAAAGGAAGAAACATTGAAGTATTAATTCAGTATTATTGAACTCAGAGATTTTATTAGGAGACAGTAATTCCTCCTGCAACTCCCTTCTCAGGTGCATCTGTGATCAGCAGTGCGGTGAGCAGGAAGGCAAACTGGCTCCCATTCCCAAGACTCCTCCCCTGTTCTCCATCATTAGTTACCTGATGCTGAAAAAATTTAGAGACTCAGGGAGCTTTCATCTCAGGAATGCAGACAATCCGAGGGAAGCTGTAAGAGTTTTTCAGAAATATAGCTTTAAGCTGAGAAACCTCAAACAAGGACTAGCAAAACAGCCTTTTCTCTATACTTTAAAGGAAGTTGATTCTTTCCCCTAAAATCAAAGTCAGACTCAAATCCAAAGCCACAAGCTGCCTCTTTGTCTACTCCTCAGAGCGGAAAAGGAAGATGATTTCCAGCAGATTTATATTACTCTCCACAGAACGATGACAGCGAAGACCCAGTCTAGGTGTCTGGGTTTTGTTGTTGTTGTTTTCCGGATGTTAAGACTTTTAGTTTCTCAGTTTATACATTTACTTCTGTATCTTCAATTCTTTGAGTGAGTTAAGTATCCATACTTTTTGGAGCATATTGAGTAAAGGCCAACTCTTGATAGAAAAAAAAGATTAGTTATTAGAATTAATATTGGAAGGTTTGGGTGGTCACTGTCTGGAGATGCAAATGATGCCAAATGAGTTTGAGATCTGCCTGTGATACATAGCAAAACTCTCTCACAAACCGACAGAGCAAGTGCTCGTGAAACAGAAGTGGGCCATGGGAACACATGGTGCTTTCATTGCATCTTAGGGACCCATGACTGCACTGTGTAAATTGAGGCCAAAATGGTGGAAGGAAGAAAGTCTCTTCTAGTCTGAAAGATATAAGTGCTTCCCATGGCAGTTTCTAGTCTAAACATTACCTAACTGGGATAGAAGGCCAGGACCTCATGATCTCCATCTGTTTTTTACCCAAGGACCTCCCACTGAGTCGGACACCATGGAGGCACCCATGCAGTGGGCAGAAGAGGGCATCTGATGAGACACTGTATGCTGTATGTTCCCTCTCAGGGCAGCATGAACAGAAGGGCACCGCAGACTTCCTGTTCTACAGGGCAGATCGTAACTTGTTCAAAAGTGCCTCAGAGGATGCTGGATTCTGACCACTTGTACACTACACAATGCAATGCCTAGGTCCCTAAGACTCAATGAAAGTACCAGGGACTCACGGGATATTCTTCTGATACCGTAGCACTTGCTTTGTCAGCTTTTGGGAGTTTTGCTAGGTATCACAGGCAGGTCTCAAAACTCATCACAACCTTCCTGATCCAGCCTTCTGAGAGCTGGGATTGCATGTGCGCGTCACCGTGTCCAGGTGAGAAAAAAAGAAATGGTATCAGGATTGTAGTATCAAAAGGAATTGATTTTACTCTAGTGGGATCTTTCCTAATTCTAAAAGTAATACCTAGAGAGACCATCAGGGTGGCCTAGATTATGCTCTGTGAATAGACCACAATTGGCAATGTAGGTGGCCTTTAGGGGAGTGGTTATCAACATTCTTAATGATCCTTTAATACTGTTTCTCATGTTGTGGTGACCTCCAGCCATAGAATTATTTCATTGCTACTTTATAACTGCAGTTTTGCTACCGATACAACATTTTGGTAGTGGAAACATATGTATCTTCGGAAGGTCTTAGGCAACCTCTGTGAAAGGGACAGTGGATCCCCAAGCGGTTGCAACCCGCAGGTTAATAACCTCTGTTCTAGGCCCAGACCACAGTCTAGAGGACAGCCAGCAACACTCACAGGAAGCGCAAAGACTTCAGACTTTAACAAACACAAGCCTTGCTTTCAGAAAGCACAGCTAAGGGGCTCTCAGATTCTTGCTCCATGGAAGTGGCAAGACCATGAGCATGCACCCAAAACGCTCAAATAAACAAACTTGTCAATCTGTGACACAGTGCAGAAAAGTAAAGGTACAGGAATCCCCTGCCCTAGGTCTACTTAGGAGGCCACAGTAGTGTATTTGTAAGTGCATTGATATACAGTGCAGATGTGAACACATGATACATGAATATGTGTATGTGTATACATACTTTTGTAAATAGAAAATTGTGAGTAAATTAATAACTGAGGGGGAAATTCTGGCTCATCTACTCATAACTCTGATAACACTCTCCTCAACAATGATGTGTCCTCTCTGAATTTAATTTCCTCAGTTCCTCCACTGCAAAATGGGAAACAAATGCCCTCCACCTTTGCTTGAGGCATTGCTCCATGGATGACTGGAACAGTGGCAGAAGGCATTTTGGAGTAAGGCTTGGGGAGATTGAATCCAAGTTCCTTTTCATCCAGCACCTTGAATTCTTCTTTGGTGAAATGAGATAAGAATAGGTACCCCTCGTACGATCATTGGGGGTGTTATGGAGTTAATATCTGCACACATTTAGGAAAGCTGCCAGGACACAGGAAGAGCGAGTGACTTTGTTTCCACCAGTTTCATGGGTGTCACCACCATCATTTTATATCAGAGCACCTCATGATACATTTGATATGCAATAGATAAGCCTTGGCTATTTGGATAAAGACCCAATTTCATGCTGGGATTTTATTTTAATGGGATGTGCCCTTCTCATTCTTTGTTGTAAATGAATCACTTTCCCATTGTGGAAGCAGGAGCAATCTTATTTCCCTGTTCCCTGAAGTAATTTCATAGTCCTCCATATCGGCTCTATGGGCGATCTATTCTCCCTATAATACAAACTAAAATTGCTTCTTAAAATAAATGTAAATCCATGAACGGGAGGCTGCATCACCAGAAGCAACAGAGAAGACATAAACACCCTTCTCAGTGTCTCTTCTTTAGCATTGAGATTTCATTCATTTCTCATTTTCTTATTTTATTCACAATGTTAACTTTCTAGATTACTTTTTTATTATCTAATAAAATTAACTGTATTACAGTATTACAAATTCCATTAAAGAGGACAGAGATAATATGGCAAAAAGAGTTGAGTGTGGAGTCTTAAGGAAACAACAACAGATGTGTCTCATTCAGATCAGACAATATTAGTTTGTCAGGATCTTTAAGTTTTTAATGGCTTAGCTAGACAGTTCAATTTGAATTTATTTTTTAATGAGGTAACATCCTTTATGTTTAACTAAGAAGTCACATGGCTTTCCCTGGATCCACCAGCTGTCATTAGCAGAGTGAAATGAAGAACTTCATCTTTGGTCAATTACTATATTCCTTCTCTCCCACCACACCAATTGACTCATAACATGAAGAGAGGTATATTTGCTCTGGGAGCGTTGCTGTAAGAACATTTTGAGTTTTGTTATTATTAACAGTTGATGACAGAAATTACTAACTCAAAATCATAAAACTATAATAGACTTGTTATAACACATGTCTTATTAGGGTTTCCATTGCTGTGAAGAGAATATGACCAAAGCAACTCTTATAAAGGACAACATTTAATTAAGGCTGGATTACAGAGTCAGAGGTTCAGTCCATTATCATAAAGGTGGGAAGCATGGCAGCATCCAGGCAGACGTGGTACTGAAGAAAGAATTGAGAGTTCTATGTCAGAATCCAACTACAGCTAGTAGAGGACTGACTCTTCCACACTAGGCAGTTTCAAAGCTCCATCCCCACAGTGACATACTTCCTTCAACAAGGCCACACCTCCTAATAGTGCCACTTCCCATGGGCCAAGCATATTCAAACAACCACAGTGCACTATGTCAGAACCACAGAGGAAGATGTTTGTGTCTTTCGCCATCAGAATTTACTGAATAACAAGAAATTTACAGAGTTTAGTGGTTTCAAGGATAGTCACTTTGTTCATAATTTTTTCCTCCTACTTTGGTGCCTTCTGGCTAAGGCAAGTGCAATTTCTTTTATTACAATCTTAGTTCCTAATATTAACTAGCATGTCACATAAGTCACAGTAAATATAAACTCTATATTTTTAATGAAGTTATTCTTGGTTTTTAGAGACAGGGTTTCTCTGTATAGCCCTGGCTGTCCTGGAACTCACTCTGTATACCAGGCTGAAGTTATTCTTATATTTTTAGTATATGTTATATATACAAACTATATATGGGTTACACATATACAAAATTCATATATGCTACATATACATATATGTATACGTATACATATACATACACATACACATACACATACACATACACATACACATACACATACACATACACATACACATACACATATACATATATATGGGTTCCATATGTAACGTAGCCCATATATATTCATGTGTGTGTGTGTGTAGTTACAGAATGAATACAAAGCTATCAGGGTTGTGACAGAGTTCAAGGTGTTTCAGAAGTGGCCTAAGAAAGAGTCAGTATAAATAAGATAATAAATAGCCAATGTCTGAAGAGAACTGCGAGTGGAGCTTCTAGAGTTGGTCTAAAGGGCAAAGCTGCAGAATTCAGCTGCCAGATGAACTGCCTACCCTAGTCCAGAGCAGGGAATAAGTCAGGAGGAAGAAAAAGTCAGCCATGTCCACGTGCAAAGGGGAAAACAGGTGGACAGACAGGCTGTTAAATGAGCTATGGCGATAGTGGGGGTACTGAACCAACTCAGAGTCCTCAATCGTTGTTGTACATGCCAGGTATCATATGAGAGGTTGGTATGGGACCACACCATCTCAGTGTTAGGTGACCATCTCTTTAGAGGGTCCAGCCCAGAGAGCTGTACCCATTCCTCCATCTGGTATACCTATCAAGTTGTTGGCCCACTTTCTCTGATATGATGTAATGTACCCATGTGCCCCACTCAGTTTCAACTTACTCTTTCTAGACCCAAGACTATGGAATGTTATCAATCTATACTAGATGGAAGGCACTTAACACATGGTGCAGTTTCTGTGCCTACCCCGGAGCTATAGTTTTCCTACTCCCTCAAAATGAAGTCAAAGGGGCTGCTTGTAAAATGGAGTCTCCTAGGACAAGGTCGAACTTGAAAAGTAGCTGTTTATACAACAGAGTAAGTAACTCTGAGTAGGGCAAAACCTTATCTCAGTGGGACTCTGATGAACTATAAAGAACAGCCTTTCTTCATTGATTAATAATTACTGTAAATAAACTAGAGGGTAACTGAAGTTTGAAAATTACTTAATATGTTATCATTTGAATCAATATATGTTTTCATTACAAAAATCTGAATGTAATCTAAAGTAAAGGGATTTTGTTTTGTAGAGCAAATGTTACAATGTTTGCATATTCTGTCGACTTGGTCAGATGACTTACTTTCTCGACCTTTAAGAAATTAGCTAGTTTTTAAATTTTTCTACAATTCCACTGCAAGAGCCTGGACACAAGAATGGGAATGCATTGTCATAGCTCTCTGTAAAAAGTGAATCCATTTGTCTTCCAAGCCGTAATGAGCCAGTTTCAGAGAGGCCTTTGAACTCGCTTATGGCAAGTGGAAACATTAACAGGCTGGTTTAGAGAAGATCTTTTGAACTTCTGGTGAGTAGAAACCCCAGTCCCACAAATCATGAGGGAAGTTCAGGTTGAAAGTTCAGCAAGGGAAGTGTCACCATCAGTGACTCCAGAAGATCAATGGATCTTGCTAAGATCCTCAGTCTTTGCATATTTTAATGGATTCTCAAAGAGTCTTACATCCAGGAATAATAAGGATAATTCCAGTATTATTCAGAGCAGTAGTTTTCAAACTGCAGATTGCATTCATTGATGGTGAATGTGATGTGGTAGGTTGTAACCACCATGTTAAAAGGCATAAAGTAAGAGAAATAGAATCTCCAGGCAGTCACATAGAAAAGGTAAATCTTTCCTGTGAAACTCGAGTTCCAGATATGCTTTCGCTGGGTCTCATTATAAGTCATTGTTGAAAGCAGAAAAAAAGCCAGGTGGTGGTGGCGCATGCTTTTAATCCCAGCACTTGGGAGGCAGAGGCAGGCGGTTTTCTGAATTCGAGGCCAGCCTGGTCTACAAAGTGAGCTCCAGGACAGCCAGGGCTACACAGAGAAACCCTGTCTCAAAAAAAAAAAAAAAAAAAAAAGCAGAAAAAAGATCCAGTCTTGGGGTATGCATTCTGATAGTTCTGGATAAAGATAGGAAACAAGGGACTTTGGTCTAAAGTCTGAATTAGAAGAGCTTTGCCGAATGATATCTGTTGAATTCTGTTCTCTCTAAATTGATAGAACACATTGAAAGATAAATAGTAAGACTTGCAGGGGATATGAAACATCTTTCTCCATTTCTGACCTCAACATCCATTTTTTGTTCTTCCTTAAAAGACCAGCAATATTCATAAATCACATGAAGACAACTAGGTCCACCTGCCACAGTAACTTTGTTTTCAGAAACCCATGTAAGAGATGAGCTATTTTGAGGACGTTGGGGCTTGTATTGTCTTGCTGCTTAAATATTACTTAAGCCTCCAGAAGAGTGCCACACAAGTGACTAGCACTTGCCTTTGCCCTAGTGACCTCGTGGAATGAGAGAGAACTTGAACTCAAAGTAGCTAATCACTTCAAACAATTGCACTTGAAATGACAGTTTGATAGATCAGGCTAAAATGCTTACATTTCAGCTAAGGCCACAGGCAGCTATTCAGTCCAAATAAGGTTTCTTTTCAAATTCTCCAAAGAAAATGGTTGGGTGGCTAATTTTGTCAACTCTTCCTTCTTATTTTTAAAAGACCATAAGATATGCATGAGTTAATTAGTATTTAGTTGGCATATGGCACTTTAAAGCTTTATTCAGAAGCCTTGAGAATATATTACTATTGTAGAGGAGCCAGAGCCAACAAAATTTACCACATGTGTCTATGGTAACTAAGAAAATAAAATCTATTTAATTTTTAGTTAGCTTAAAAATCTAAATAACCAGACAGAGCATGAGCTAACACGGTCAATAATGTAGCTCTGGAATCTTTAATTTCCATATTAACATATAATGCCCACAGGACAGTGATGATTTCTTTTAGCACATACTACAGTCTGGATATAAAACTGTTCAATATTTGCATGAAAAGTGACAGTATCAGGACATAGAGCTTTGTGGGGAGGTGCTTAAGTCATGAGAGCAGATTATACATGAAAACAACTGAGAGCCACTTCTGGCATTTATGTCTTCATCTGTGTGTAAGCACAATATTGCCTACCACACAGGACAGAACATTCACAGTCACACCGCGGGAGGAAGGACCAGAGTGTCTCCAGACACTGATCTTGTCAACATTGTAATCATGAGCTTGCCAGACTCCAGAGTGACAAGCTATGTTTCTGCTAGTGATAAACGGCTCTATCTCAGGCACTGTGTCACAGCACCGTAAAGTTAGGTTTAGGAGACATTGTGTCAAACTGAACCATTTACAGCCCATCTAAAACACACCTATGCCACTTAAATCCAGCCAGTTTTGGCCATATGCAAAGTTAGATCCTGTGTTTCTAAACGAATTCACTTTTTAATATAAGCCAAAAAAAATAGACTTTATGGCCAGTGAAACTATATCCATTAAGAAAAATGAGTTATTATGGTTTGATAATAAAATGTCCTCCAGAGACCACTGTGTTGAAAGATGGTTTCCGTTTGGCAGTGTTGAAGGAAGTGTACCAGTTAAGCCACATCTTTGAAGGTCATGTGTCAGCCTGGTCCTTCCACCTCTTTCTCTGCTTCTTGTCTGCTCTTCGGCGGACAGGTGAACCCCCTTCCCATGCTCCACCATTTTGGAAGAAAGAATGTGCATAGCACTGAATTGACCCTTTCAGCCCAGCAGCAAGTATTTGGATAGAAAGCTTGTCAAGAACATAAATAGTGTCAGCCCAGTAAAGGAAATCAGTTGGTGTAAGAAAAAGTAAGATCTTAAAAAGAAATAACAGAGGTAAAGCAAAACGAACAAACAGACCATGGCTGAACAAACAGGACACGAAAGAAGCAAAGGAGGAACTCTGCTCTGTAGACTCTAAGTGGATGTCAGGGTGCTAAGATATTCCAAAACTCCCATCCTTTTGAAAATGTGGACATACATGGTGTTTGTGTTTGTCTGGGAAGAGGAGCTACACTAACCACAAATAGTAAGGAATTACAAACGATGGCTTCAGCTAGCTTCTAAGAGGTGAGGATAAGGATCAGCCGGGAAGGAATGTTTAACGCGCCTTGAATCACCCCATCTTCCAGGTGTCACACTGGCGTTTCCATGATCAAGGGTAATTACATCTAGAAGATACCAAGTTAGTACCTTAAGAGCTCTAATTAGAGCCAGATCTGAGAGTTCGGGATTAAAGCCAAATCTAGAGTTGAAGAAGTATATTTCACTTTTTGTCTCACTTTAAAAAAAAAAAGTATTTTCATACCACTTTTACCCCAGCTAATTTAGTAAAATGTGTATGTGTGTGTGTGTGTGTGTGTGTGTGTGTGTGTGTTTCCTCAAACATGGAAATGTAGATAACCACTCAAAGAATATTTGGTGCTGAATCCTAGTAAATAATAATAATAATAGGTAAGGCTACTGTAGACCCATGTGAAGTGTTCTGCCCAGTACCCATGTAACCAATCTTTCTGAAACCTGACTATTTCCTGAGATGTCCTCCTCCCAGCCTTGTTTCATCTTTATAAACCTGAGTGGACTTTCTTTTGTCTTTGGACAGTTGTGAGATGAAGCAGCCATTATTTCCCTAACATCTTCAAAAAGAGAGAAAAATGTACGGCAGTTCTTAAGGACAGAGAAAAGGTTTCAATCTTCAAAGCAAAAAAGGACTAAATCTAAATATAATGTTAAGGCCAAAGCTATTAAATTAAAAACAGAAAAAAAATTGGCTGATTTGTTTGACTTCATAATTTTGAGGGGCTCAGTTTTCGTTTTACTCTTTAAAATGTACCTTGAAAGATATGGATTCCTCGGTTCTATGGGAAAAGCATAACTCTGTTCTCAGTGATTTTCTCTCAGCCTCATTAAGAGTGCAAATCAATTACCATGCAAGGGAACTCATGACAGAGATGGATAGTAGGGGTGCTGTGGACCAGGCACCAGAAGAGACTTCTCCTGAGCTTGGCTTGGAAGGACACATGAACTGTGTCCCCCAGAGCCCACGTGGTTCATTTGCTTAAGCAATGAAACAGAAATGCAGCCAGCTTGATGGGTTATTCTGCAAAGGTCTGGTGGGTCCAGCACTGAAGTTTACTTTCTGGACTCCCCATCTGCATGGTCTGCATAAATGGTCTGCATAAGACACCTACCAGGAGAGGTGAAAACTGTGCACTTGATGTTGGTCTTATTCGGAACATAACATTTAAAACTTGCGCTTGCTCATATACAACACGATGACAGGACTTTATGGTTGAGAAAAACACACCATAGGCATATTAACCTTGTTTTTTCTAAGGGACCTAAGAGTTTAAAAAATATATCACATAGTGACCACAATTAAATGTAGGATGTTGAGAAACATTTAAGAGTAGTTTTCAAGAGTTCTTGTTACAAAAAATTAAAAATGTGAGGTGACACATACATTAGATAGGTAGTCACTCCACAATATATTTTTACACATTTGAAATACATATGCTATATATGTGTGTGTATACATATACACATATGCATACTATACATGTATATATAATGTATTATAATGTATATATAATATATACATAATGTTATGATAGTAAGTACATCTAGGCTTATTAACCAATGTAAAATAACAAGTATAAGTTGTCCTCTCATTTAACTGAAGAAGCGGTGTGCTCCGTGTTTCAGACATTACTGAGTGCTATATACAGAGCAAGATGGGAGATCTGCAGGATTGTTAGTCTGCCACCAGTATCTGACCTTCTGGAAGAAAAGCTTGTATTATTGAACAAATGATACTGTGATTTCAAAGAAACTTCACCAGTTTAAATTACCAAAAATTAAAAAGGGATGCCAAGTAACAGTGAAAGCAAGCCTTCGGGAGAAGCATATTCCACACTGGAAGGAAGGGCTCATACAAGCCTATATTATTTTTAAATTTGATCTCTTATGTTTGCACCCGTGACATTTTTTCCTGTTATTAGATTTAATTCTTAACACGTGGGAGATACTCTTTCACAAATCACGGCAACAAAAGAAAAGCGCTTCATCCAGCAGCAAGTGTGGCTCCTTTCTATTCCTCTCTTTCCTCACAAAGCAATTTTCAAAGGTTGATGGTCATGTGGGTTGGGAGTCTTTGACAGCATAGCTTCTGATCAGGGTGGGGGCGGGGCTTGGGATTCAGTCTTTCTAATAATGCCAAGTGCTGCTGCTGCTCCTGCTGCTGCTGGCCTGTGAGTCACACCGGAAGCGAGGACGGAGAGTTGCTGGCTGCTTTGTAAAAAGCAGAGCTGTGAATAGTCCTCAAGTGATGAATAAATGCCTCGCCAAAATCAAGTGAGACCCCACTGCTCTGCGCCAATAATTCTGGTTCATTAATCACAGTCCACTTATAGTCAATAATAGCATAGCATGGAGTTTATATGAGAGTGATAAAAAAAATGTAGACATCAGAACTGGTGAAATAAAGGATTCCATGAATCAATCATTGCCTTGTTCCGTGTGCGATTGTTCCAAAGGCAGGTTACCAGGTAATGATAGAAGAAACCAAGACTTACACAGAGCATTAAGAAAGCACACAGACTCTTGCTTCCGTGCTTCACCTCTCCCCTCCTACCTTCTCTCCTCTCTCCATGTGGCCATAGCTGGCCTCTGCTTCTCTATTCTTTTCTCTCTCTTTCTGCCTTCCTACAAGAAATGCCTTAAAACCAAAAAAGAAAGAAAGAAAAAGAAAATGAAAGCACACAGAAAAGACAGCTAACTCAATCTTAGATGTGATAACTTCTTCCCGGTCATCACTATTCATGTCCTATCCAGACACTAACAAGTTTACACCTGTTAAACCCAGGGAAATACTTTGGCCTAAGTCAAGTTTCAAAGGGATACATTCAGCAGGCATTCCTTTCTGCCTATGGAGCTAATGCATGCATAGTTTCCAGTGTTGAACAATAGTTCAGTATGTTCTTGAAAACCAGGACAACCTGGGACTTGATTTTATAAAAAAAAAAAAATTATATACAAGATTCAAATGTGTCTTCTTAGAACAATGTCCAGAATCACAAAATACGCTGTGACCATGGTTACTCAAGATGCTTGTTTGTGTGCTAGCTAAGCAAGAGCACGGGAATATCCATGGTTGCTCTTTTCTCTTCATCCCAAAATTTCCAAGTAAACAGAATTTTTATTTTTTTTACCTGTTTTGCCTTTAAGTCATTGACCTAGATATTAAAACTCCATGCAAAAAGCAGCAGGGAATTCTTAACCAAACCAGGCATCTAAGAAAATCCACACATACATGCATACATACATACATACATGGGATACATACATATACATGGGTGCACGTAAGTTATCCTAAATATCTGTTACTGAAACTTTCGTGAAAATGTTTAAATGTCTTTCTATTTTATATCTACCCAATGCAATGGGAAATTACTGATTACAATTTCATAAAATGTATCTGAATTTGCCTCTTGCTAGTGAAAAGTTTACATAATGTGGTGGTTTGAAGGAATGGCCCCCTTGGACTTATGTGTTAGAATGCTTGGCCCAGAGGAGTGGCACTATTAGGAGGTGTGACTTTGTTAGAGGAAGTGTGTCATTGTGGAGGTGGGCTTTGAGGTCTCATGTCCTCAAGTGTGACAGTCTCCTTCTGCTGCCTGTAAATCAAGATGTAGAACCCCCAGCTCCTTCTCCAGGACCACATCTGCCTGAGAGGCACTTTGCTCCCCACCGTGCCAATTATGCAACTAAACCTCTAAAACTGTAAGCCAGCCCCAAGGAAATGTTTTCCTTTATAAGAGTTGCTTTGGTCATGGTGTTTAGTCACAGCAATATAAGCCCTAACTAAGACACATAGTAAATTCAAACTCTTAAAAGAAAGACACCTTGAAATTGCCGTGTGCACATTTGAAGGCAAAGTCAAATCACTTTTCTGTGTGGTTTTGGACTTGTATGTACACACATATGTGGGTGTGTGCACACAGGCAAGCAGGTGCACATGAATATGTGTGTGCATACAGAGGCCATAAGTTGATATTGCATGTGTTCTTCTGTCACTCTCTACCTTGTCTTCTGAGACACAGTCTCTTGCAGAACCTGGAGTGTGCAGTTCTACAAGACTCCCTGCCAATCATCACTAGGGAGGCCACTGTCTCCCTCTACCACACTGGGACTATACACATGTGCCATAGTGCCCTGCTTTTTATATGGGAGATGAGGATCCCAAGTCAGAGCCTCGCCCTTATGTAAGTAGACTTTACCAACTACACCATTTCCCAAGCCCCCGACATCAAATCATTACAGTCACCCCCAAAATAGTATTTGTGCAGTTAATTTGTTTTTAAGTAACAAGAATATTCCACATTTCAACTTAATGTTGAAAGGGATTGTAAGAATACCTAGAATATGACTATCATGCTCATTAACAGCCCACGTCAACACACATATGGGTTCTTAGCCGAAAAGAAGGTGAATGGATGTTGTGATTTCCACTGTCCCTTTCTGAAGAGCGGCATCAGTGCCTGCTCTGCTTCTCCAGGTAAGGATTACTCACTTCCTCTGACATCTTCAAATTCTCCTAAACACCAGGTGACATCATCTGTTGCTGTGGCAACTTCTCAAACTTCATCAAAAGCTTCCAGATGAAAGCATTCTGTAACAACCTCATTTGCCACAGCCTAGAGCTTCTGTGCTCCGCTTCTGAAGTTCCTGTTTAGAAAGCCTAGGTTGTGATGTTGCCAACCAGCAATCCATTAAAATATATTAAGCAATCACTCACCTCCCTTAATGGCCCAGCTACAGACATTTGCTTCCTGCTGGGATCAGAAAGTGCCCCAGCTCTAGAAACTGGGAGTTATTTTCTATGGCAGAATTCTTGATGTGCCCTATCTTTCCTTACAAGTTAACTGGGGTGATAAGTAGGGGCCTGCTGGAAAATAGGGAACAAGGGAATGGAAAATCCAAATTGGCTATTTTAGACGACAGAGCTCTTCCTTTTCGTGATGTGTCACAAAATGCGTCAAGTTTCAAATTTGAAAATAATATCAAATGAGTTTTCCTTCGAATGTGCCTCTGAACTGCTGCCGGCAGTGTCACTGTGGACGCGATGGCAATTTATAACAAAGCGGATTACAAGGCAATGCCGGTTTTATTTTTCTATTGTTTTACTATGGTTTTCTGTCCTCAGTAGTTTAGTTTGGGGTGGCAAACGGTCTCACCTTAAAACATAATAACTTCAGAGTCAAAATGATGCCCCTGTGAGATTGCAGCCAATGAACCTGTCAGGACCAAAACTGAGAACAAACACGATCTGTTGTTCACCCGTGGCTGCATTCATCACTTATTCCCCCCCCCCCTGCCCTTCTCCCTCCCCCCCCCCACCCCATCTTCTGGATTTTGTCTTCGAACAGACACAACTTGGATTAATAAATCTTGTTCATGAGCAATGTTGAAGACCAAACTCTTGAGTTATTATTCATACAACTAGGTACCACATATCTTAGTTCATACCGGCACCTTTAGAACCCTCACTAGTGCCAAGCACGATACCGTGAATAAGGACTTGAACAATAAATACTCTTGTTTTTTGTTTTTCTCTGAGTTCAGTCTGCTGGAAAGATGTATCCTGACAATAGTCTATAGGTCTCTGAAGTCCTCCTCCCCCCTCCTCTCCCTCCTACTCCTCTCCTTCCTCCTCTCCCTCCTCCTCTCCCTCCTTATCTCCCTCTTCCTCCCCCTCCTCCTCCTGTCCTTCCTCCTCTTCCTCCTCTTCCTCCTTTTCCCCGCATCTATTTCTTCTTATGGTACGAGGAGCTAAACCTGGGGCTAGATCTTTAGCAAGCCAATTGCCAAGGAAGGTTTAAGATCATCACAGCCACTTTGTCTCATGCTTGGGCTACTGGATCCAACCCAGATTCTCCACGCAGCGCTCAAGCTGTGAGAGGAGATGAGCATAATGATAATAACAACAGCAATGATTCCTGTCATATTTAAAGCTAATTTATTTTTCTTTTACCTTCAACTCCTCACCAGTAAAATACCTTTACAAAGTTAAACTCCATTCATTCTCACCGGACTCTTGTTTTCTTGGCAAGCAATCCTACAGTTGGCAAGAAGGTATTTCTCTCTCCCTTTGAATCCTTAAAAGACTTACTTTGCACCTATGTCTGATTTGTAATTCGAGCCTTACTTATACCTGGGAGGTTTATTGCTTCATTTCCAGGGTAGGATTATGAACTCGAGGGGCCAGGAGGCTTGTTCTATGTGCCTATGAGATTAGTAGCACCCATGCTAAGAGCGGCTGTTGACTGCCTGATTGTGGTATGAAGAATTTTATAAAATTTGTAATTTTTCTTTCATTGAAAGACTCTGAAGCCTAAGAAGTGTATAAATTTAAGTGACAGATGTAAGAGGCTGATGTCTCCCAGCTGTGACCTAAAATGTAAATTTTGCCATTGTGTTAAAAAAAAAAATGCCTAGAGGCTTTAGTCATTCCCATGCTGAGACCAAGCCACATCTAAATCTCCCTTCTGTTTCCAAAGGCAGAACAAGGTCCATGATTTTATTCCTGGGTCCCATCAAATAGCTGAAGACATTCTGGTCATGGTGGAGTAACTCCATCTTCCTTATTTGGTAGGTGGTATTTGTGTTCTTCTGCTATCAGATTTTCATCAGGATTGTCTTTTAAAACATCTTTTATGGATATGCACCCATGTTTCTGTCACTCATATTGATTTGTATCTAATCAGCCTAGTAAAGCTGTTGTCATGAAATCTGTAACTTTACTCAATAGGTAATGTTAAATCATTCCAGAATTCTAGGACCCTATTTTTTTTTAGCAGCTATAACAATGCATCATTTTGTAAAGAAAGGTGGGTTATTTTCCTCTAAGAGAAAAGAAGAAAGAGCTAGCGTTAGAGAGCTAGCTATAAAGGAACTCGGGGAAGCATCAGCTTCCTTCCTGAGTCATCAGCCACAACTATGTTCAGATCCTTTGCACGCTGAAAAGTGGTACCTAACTATCAGCATGGTTTTTGAAGCTAAGGAAAAGTAGAATGTTGGCGGCGATGGTATCCAGGGTCATCATCTCACCCAGTGGTTCTCACTCTATGGGCCATGACCTCTTGTTGCATCTATATTAAAAAATTATTTTTGTCAAAAGTATGTAGAGAAAGAAAAACAAAACACACAAAATCCTTAAACCTACTGTATACATAAGATTTGGTACTATGCCTCTTACTGTCACTTGGAAGAAACACCTTTGATAACTTCTAAAGAGACAGGGCTTATTTTGCCTCACATTTTGGGGAGTTGCAGTCCAAGATTATATAGATAAAATGTTCTGGGACTCTGGTGACCATGACAAATAGCAATAAGAGGGAGGCATTGGCTGGTGTCTTACAAACACTCTAGACCAGTGCTTCTCAACCTGTGAAGGTCAAATGACCTGTGAGTTGAGAGCCCTTTGAAGGTCAAATGACCATTTTAAGGCTCCTGCTAAGACTATTGGAAAACACAGATATGCACATTAAGATTCATAACAGTAGCAAAATTAGAGTTATGAAGTAACAGCAAAAATAATTTAATGGTCAGGGGAGGGGTCACCATATCATATGGAATTGTATTAAAGGGTTACAGCATTAAGAAGGTTGAGAACCACTATTCTAAATAAAGGTGTTCAACCCAGACTATGGGCTGCATGCAGACCAGGAAAGCTTACTGTGTTGACGTTGTCACCCCAGATAAACATATGCATGCTCTTGAAACCCATGACCATGGGTTGGATACCCCTGAATTTAGTGTATAGCCCAAGTCTTCCTCTAATGTGCCCCCAGAGAAACAAAGATGATTATTGTAAACCATTCAGAGAGACAAAATCCTGACAGTTTCATGTGGGAAACTTTACTAAGCTGTGCATAGAAATAACCAGATCCACTCACACTTGTTCAGATAACCGCATCCATCTTTAAGAGATCCTGGGTTGGGGCCATCAGGATGGCTTAGCAGCTGAAACGTCACATGATGACTCAAGTTCTATTCCCGGAATCCAAGGAAAAAGGAGAATGCCACATTGTGGCACATTTACGTTGATATAAAACGGAAATGATAAAGGGAAGCATCTTTCACCTGTAGGCCTATAAAAATAGATCCTAATTTTTCCCACGGCTCTAAGACAGCCATTCATTAACTCAATAAATGTTTATAAGTTCTCTATCCATTATTGTTTATAACCCAGCTAAGGAGAAACACATTAATTATATATTCACAAACAAAATATAATTACAAGCTGAGGTGGCTGCCTAAAGGAAAAATACAGAGTGGTGTGAGATTTTATAACAGGATGTCTGACAGAGAGGGAGGGATTGGATGAAGCATGGTCCTGTCGTCTGAAGGACAAATGCTCTTGAACCATCGTTTCCTGTAATTTGTTATGAAACAGTGTTTCTTCATCTCTCTTTCTTTAATATCCTTCCTTCTTTTCTTTTTGCCTCCCCATATAATTATATCTGTGGTTTAGAACAAAGGACAAGACAAAGATAGCAGAATGAATTGTGTACATATTCATCTCTCATTACCTGGCCTCCACTGTGAGATTTTATATGAAATAAAATATAGGGACCTATTCATAGTACCTTATTTGACCAGCTACTCTCAATATCCTTCAGGTGGGTCTTACGCTATTCAGAAACAGCGATGACATCATACAGAAAAGTTCAGACAGACATAAGGAAGCACTGGGGAGTCTCGGACACAGACAAAGTTGATGGAGAATGTAATGAACATTTGGAACACAGCGGACTGCGGACTCTGCCTTCAGCTGCCCCCTGAGTCTCCTTTCGTTTTAATTTCTCCTTCTGTCTCCCTTAATCTTCTTATCTCCACCTCTTATGATCCCTTTTCTTTACTCCATGGTGCTTTCTTATCCATGTCCTGAAAGGACACAGGTTTTCTGTCGCTTTCTTTCTGCGTGCTTGTTAGCATTAGGTTCTTCATGCCTCTGCTGTTGTTCTTCCTGTTTCCAATGTCTATATGGAAGGTTTCTATTCATTGTCTTCGAGAGAGATTATGAAAATCAAAGTTATTTTCCTTTGGCCAGGTTAGCAGCTACAACCTTGCAATCATAAGCAAAACTCTGATTAAATAAGTTGCATGAAACCAAATCAAAGCACAACAGTAGGTCTTGGTACTACGTACTAGGGCTCTTTTTCATTTCTGGTCCAAAAAAAGACTAGATTTATTATCACCATAGGTTCTTAAACTGGGCAATTAAAATATCAATGCTAAAGAACAGTGGCTCCTGAAAAAGAGGAACCAAATGATATGAACCCTACAAGCAACCTCATTTACCACATAAAGAGAGTTACCAGACTATAGTTAAGAATTCAAGATTGCAGGTGGAGCCCAGTAGGGTCTCTTGATTGGGGATAATGAGATGGGAATCTGGACACTTCAGAGCAGCTAGAGTCAGTTTGCAAGGAAGAGAAAAGAAGAGTAGAACCAAATAAAATAGTTCAGAAAACCTAGAGAAGACCCCACAACCTTGACACTAAACTTGATTCTAATCAAGGCATGAGTGGGAGCTATATAATGAAGGTGGAGGAAGACCCATTCTGAATGAGTGTGGGAAGTAATCCCCCAGCCTCAGATGGAGTGAGGGAAGAAATAACAATTCCTGATCAGTGGAAATAGTCAACCCTTCAACCTCATACCAACTGGAAAAACAAAATGACATTTGCATCAGCCAGACTGAAAATCCTCATGCTTAATGGAGCATCCCAGATAAAGAATACAAAAGCATCCAGGATCCAACAAGGTACAGTTCATGTTATCTTACACCCAATTGAAAATTGCCACACGTGAAAGAAAAAGTGGGAAAACACACCCCATAAAGAGGGGTCCATTTCCTCAGCAGAAATAAAGGCAGAAACATGACAGGATGAACAACTAGCCACAAGTAAGTTTAAACCTGTATGCTCTAGAATGTTCTAACAGTTTAAGCAAAAGCAAGGAGGAAAGGACAAAACTGAGTTTTTACAGTGAAAAATAATACAGTAGTGTGACAGTCAAAGAAAACACTGTTAAGGGAGCTATGAATTAGAAGACACAGTGATGCAAACTCTCTGGAAGAAAAATATCTAGAAAGGGGGAATTAAATAAATAAATAATATGTAGTGTTCATGGATTGGACTACCTTCAACCGCCCAAAAACCGCGTGTAATTGCACCCATTAGAACTTTAAGGACATGTGCAAGGAGACTCTTCTGTTCACAATCCTACCAAGAAAAACCAGTTTCTGCAAGAAGTTTCAGTTATGAAATGGAATGCAGCTGAGTGATTGCAGCTGCAGCGGCAATACCAGAGGCATCAGGCACTGTGATGGGAGGAGGACGAGGAGGAGGAGGAGGAGGAGGAGGAGGAGGAGGAGGAGGAGGAGGAGGAGGAGGAGGAGCAAGGGGGCTGGAGTATTACTTCCTCTTATGTACTGCTGCCACAGGTAGCAGGAAGTGACATAAACTGTTGCTAGGTATTTGTTGGGTGGAGCCTAGCAGAATTATCTGTAAGCCCATATTTTCCTTTTCCCATGGTTTCTGTTTTTTTTTTTTTTTTTTTTTTTTTTTTCAAAATTTAGAGTCATTGTTGATTAGGGAACTCTGCTTCTTAAATACATGATAGTTGATTTGTAAGTTCAGCTACTACGACAGTTGGCATAAAGATAACTGAGTAGTGTGCAAGAGACCCACAAAGTACAGAGACCATAAGTACTTTACTACAGTTAAAGGAAAAAGACCAGGAAGAGGAGGAGGGAATGAAAAGCTTTGAAATCCCTAGTCTGGAGAATGAGATTTAATTAAAACCCTAAAATTTACTCTGTTGACCAGGCTGACCCTGAACTCAGGGGTTCACCTGCCTTTGCCTCCCAAATTCGGGGATTAAGGATGGGATTGGGAGGAAAGGAAGGGGCAGGGGATGAGCTGTGATTGGAATATAAAGTGAATTTTAAAAAATCTAAAATTCTTCCATCCCTATGAGAGAGAAGCAGATTTAGGATAACAACTATAAAGCCTTGGATAATTCAGACATTTTGGATTCCCCTACCTTTGTTTACAGTTTGTCACTTATAAGGTTTTCAATGAAGGTCACACAAAGGGCCAGACTCCCTTTCTTGATGAAGCAAGGAAGGGGAACCTAGAGAAGCCATACCATTTTGTTTTGAGGGTTTACAGGGTTAAAAGAAGCAAAGAGAAAACTTCCAGATGCCCAAAGCATAGAAGTAGCCACCGAGAGCAACTGAGAGGTACAGCGACCCATTCCAGAGAGTAGGTCAGGTGTCCTGCACCAAGGGAAAGAAATTTGTTAATCTCTCCAGGACAAGCATCCTCAGAGGATATGCAAGGGGCATCCAATTTTATTTCCAGCTCCTTGGTTGCTTAAACACAAAGGCTCGGGATCTATACCAGACCCAATAATCAGTGCCTGGGACACATCTGAACTCACTTTTAATAGAGAAGTTGTATTTATTCATTGAGAATTTTACACATACATTCAGTGTATTTTGATCACGCTTTCACTTTACCTCTGCCCAGGCGACAGTGGCAGGAGTTTCATTGGGTTAGCTAATCACTTTCAGATTGCATTTGAAGCTTGCTCCATCGGAGGGAACTCCTTCCTGATACTGCAATCCCAGCCATGAACCTACTACTACTATGTTGCTAAATGGACATAATATCAAACTGCCTTCATAAACATACTAAACATTTATCTTAGTATGCCTAGCTAGTACAGCCCTCGGGCCTCATGAGAGAAGCTTTGGTTTGCAGTGGGCAGCACTAAATACAGACTCAACACCTGGTCTAAGAATAAATAAGTCACTGTAGAGTATATTTCCCTGAGTGGAATGTCTATACCACACACCTTCCAGACTCAAGGAGTATCACAGAAGAGTGGCAGGAGAGATTCTAAGGGCCACATGTTAGGGAAGACTGCTCTGTAACAATGTCTTCTGGACATGACACAGCTGATTCACTCAAGTATGCATACCAGCTGTGGCTGTCTGCATCAGACCTCATAGGAACAAGCCAGTCAACCAGCCAGGAGAGATAGGCCAGGGACTCAGAAGGCTCCATCCCTAACTTAGGAGCCATTGGTTGTTGACAGCAGCTGGCAGAGAGAAATATTTTTTCTCTAGGAGTCTGAACTTCTAAAATGAGAGTCTGGTAAATCCTTGCTCATTCTCAAGTTGACCCCAGGAACCTAGAACTCAAGAGGAAATGAACAATGGTCTTTGAAACAGCCTTACCGGTACCTGTAGAGTCTGTACGCTTGATATCACAAAACAAAATCAGCATGGAAACAGAAACTCAAGGCCAATTACAAGTGGTATGAGTCTTTCTGTCATGTTATTGTGGTATATCTGTAAGAAACGTTTCTCCACAAATCATTCTAGAGCTGATGGTGCCCTATGGACGAATGTCCAAAAGTCACTATAAGAAATAAGGAATACCCCCTCTCGGGGTCTCTTGGCATCAGGAAAGAATGGTCTAGAACTTTTCTGAAAGTGAAAAGCAGCAGTTGCAGGGTGACCTTTGATGTGTTATCTGTGTCATCCGTGGGTCGTTGGAGCTGGCTTTGTACCTGAGCCCTGGGCATTTGTAATGGCTCCCAGAATCATGATTACTGCCTGCCAATGATCAGTTCTTAGGGCCTAGGACAGTTCTCTGTGCTTTTGCTTTTCATTTCTTTTTTAATTAAAGGGCCAGGGAGACTACAAATTAGATTTATTTCCTTTGTAATTCACATACTGTCTTCCAATTTGAAATGGCACTCTCCAACTGCGGCAGGAACTGGCATGTCCTTCTTGTGCTTCCTCTGTGAGCACCTTTGTTTTAATGGGCACAGTGGAGATCTGGGGACAGAGGAGGGATGTAACTGTTAATAGCAACTAATGTGTTGTGAGGCATGGGTCTACTCTTCCAGGTTTTCTTTTGAAGCCATTCACAATCGTCTTAGGAAATTGAAGTTGTAATTGTTGGGTTGTGTTTGCATGCCTTGCTTTTGCTCATTTTTTCACGTCTTCTTTTGACAGCTGGGGATACATTATTTGTAGAATTGCTTAAACATGGACACTTTTGTTGAGGTCAGAGTTACAAAGCTCTAGGCTGTACCTCAGTTGTAGCTCTTGCTTTCAGAGAATGACAATGAAACTCTTGTGATACAATAGTGTCTCTTGTCCAAAGGGTAAAACCAAAAGAAACAAACTTAACCAGAGGTCACTGTTCATTACTTCCTGGCGCTGATTTGCAGTTGGACACACCCTATCACATATACAGGTCAGTCCTGTGCCCCTACGGATCAGATGCCTTGGTTCCTGGAGAAATTTAAGAGATTAGAGAACCTGTTCTCATCTTCAGATTATTTAAATGCTCAATAAAAAAAAATTTTTAAACACCTTTCCTGTGACTTCACGACTATATAGTTGCCAAACTAAAATCTAGAATTCAGATCCCTTAGTAAATTTATCTTATACTGGAGACATCATCTCATAATTAAAACAGAGAAGGATGTTCTTGAGAGAGGCAGCACAGCCAGTCAGGAAGCATTGGGACTATTAAAAATCTGATGTTGCTGAGCACAGAGTCTCACTTCATTCTCCAGTGTCCAGTACAATTATCTATGTATGTCTCACCCTTTGAAAAAAATAATTCATTTCTAAGACTCTATCTCAAACAGGCAAAATTATCAAATGTTAGATTCACATGATATGTGGAGCACTGTAATATTTTCAGTCAAAGGCAGGAAGCAAGTGATATGCCCATTAGTGATGACTAGAGTACAATGAAGGGGTAGAAAGCATGTGGTAAACATAGGGAAGAAAGAAGGAGGGGGGCAGAAGGAAGAGGGAAAGGGAGAGGGGGAGAGAGGGAGAGGGAAAGAGAGAGAGAAAGGCAGGAGGTATGCAATTATTTGTACTTTGTGAACATTTTATAGAGTTTAACAGAGATCTTAAAAATCTCATACAAAATACTGCTGGGTACTTTCTTATTCTTCACCCTAACTCTAGGAAATACAAAAAGGGTCAAGGAAAAAAGAGGGGAAAGAATTAGCATTGAAAAACAACACAGTTCTAAGGGATTTTTAAAACAAGTTCAGAAAGAAATGACTTGGATAAAGAAAACAAGGAAATAATTCTAAAGATGTGAATTTTGCAATGTCCATAATGGTCATGCATGTGTGTGTGTGTGTGTGTGTGTGTGTGTGTGTGTGTGTAGTGTAGTGTATGTATCTCTAGTCTCTCTCTCTCTCTCTCTCTCTCTCTCTCTCTCTCTCTCTCTCTCTCTGTGTGTGTGTGTGTGTGTGTGTGTGTGTGTGTGTGTGTGTGTGTGTCTGCATGTGTGCAGGACCCATGTACCCTGCAGAAGCCAGGGAAGGACTTTGGATATCCAGCTCTGCCAGTCTCCTACTTATATTATTGAACCAGGGTCTCTCACTGAACCTGAACTTTGACATTTTCCAGCTAGGATGACTGGCCAGCAAATTTCAAAGTTCCCCTTACCTCTGACCCTTCTCACTGTGACCCACTAGGGCTGGAGACACAGGCGCACACAGGAAGCTTGCCCAGAATTTTATAAGGGTGCTGAGGATCAGGCTGGGGTCCATGTGCTTGCATAGCAAGTATTCTTACCCACAGAGCATCTTCCTGGCCTTATGTGAACTTTTTATAGAGGAATAATGATGAGAAGAAGGAAAATTTGAAAAAGAGTTTCATATAGAAGAGAGTATAGAAGATGAGAGAAGAGACAGAATAGGAGTTGCCTACACATATTTCATTTGACAATTTCAGTTTTGAAAGGTTTATGTTTATAATCATGAAATAAACCTATGATAAAGAGAATAGAATTAATAAGAAATTTAAATGAAAACTTTTTTTAAATGAGTAGAAATAAAGACACCATTTCACGCCAAGTCTTAACATGGGAATAGAAAGACTTGGATTGAGTTCCAATAAAGTTCTTTCACTGAGTATCACCAGTGCATTCCCATGAGGGTATGTTCACACGGCCTAAAGTGGGGTAAAAATCAAACAAACAAACAAACAAACCAACCAACCAAAAAACAAAATAACAACAACAGCAACAGCAACAACCCAAATAAATTATATCCATCAGTGTAGTTTTAAGGAGAGATAGTTATGTTCACATTTTTATTCTAAAAATATTTTATACATACTAGAGCAAAGAAAATAGTTATATCAATATTATAGAGAATCAAGATGTTTAGAGTAAAGTGATAGAAACAGACACTTCAAGAAACTAAATGAAAAGATTATAGTTTCACATTTGTATTAAAAATGGCAATATAAATCCAGGTTGCATTTTCCCCTTTTTTCTAAAAGGAATTACACCATTTAAGAAGCCTAGAAGCTCGAAGCATTGATTACAATGCCCAATGTGGTCTCAAAATACCATTTCCTATGATGGATCCAGGGATCCAGGTTCCATAGGGAAAATCTCATTCCGGATCTGAGGTAGGGGATACTGAAAATGTTCCAAGAATTAAAAGAAACAAAAAATTAAAATGGAATTATAACATTATGTTAAAAAGACACATGAGCCAAATTGAAGAGACTTTCTCTAAGGAGAAAGAAGTGTTACAATCCTCGATGAATATGACAACTGCAATAGTAAATGACATCAAATACTTATAAATCTGTACATCTCCACTATAAGACTTGAAACCCATCTCATAATGTGGATCTCACCTCTGAGAGAACCTGTGAGTTATTTTTAAAAATTTCTTTGGCAGTTCTTTGGCACTTTTGCCACGTAACTACTGCAAGGGATGTGTGGGGTAAAGAGAGATCTGATGGAGCATGGTCTACACCGATGAAAATGATCAGGTAGAGAGAAGACTGATCAGGTGAAACACTGAAGGCGCCGCAGCTGGAGTAGTTCCCATGAGTAGGTGAGAGGTGAAGGGACACCTTGGTGCAGGCAGGTGCACGCCTCAAGCTCTTTGGGACAGCAGAGAAGGAAGAGAATGGGGAGGAGCCGGGACGTGAGCTGGAGAGGAAATAGGTGGTTTCTTCAGATTCCTTCGACTTTCTCAGAGAAATAGAAACAGGGAGCATGGGGCTTAGGAAACAGTAAAGATGTAAAGCAGTTGTGTGGGTTGAGCCACGTGAGGGAATGGATTGGGATAAGGTAGTGGGATTGGCAGGCAATCAAAATCTTAGTAGGTGTGTCTCCTCGTGGGTTTGAAAGAGGCCAAGCAGCTGCAAGGTCTGCTTACAGTCAGTCAGTATATGCACTGAGGAAGCACTCGTGTGTGCTGAGACAACATCTGGGGAAGACTAACAACTGAAAAGCCATATATTAAGTATACAAGTATACAGTACCTTTGTTCTTAAGAGTCTCTCTTCCTTCCAATTTAATCCTAGAAAGATTGCAAAAGTGTAAGGAAAAAAGCAAAGAGAGGACATTCTGGGCTTCACTCCTCTGGTTGGCAGTAAGATTAGGAAGAGATGGGCATAATATAAAGAAAACTGGAGGTATAGATACTTTAATGTTAGTTGTCTTCAATTTAATGTTTAAATTTCAAGTAGTCTTGAAGTGAATCAAAAGAGACATTTTGAAACTTTACTGTGCACAGGAATGGATTTTAAGATTGACTATCCAACCCCAAATGGGTGGCCCGGAACACATGTATGTAAAAATAACACTAAATAAACTCAGTGAGGTGTGTGTGTGTGTGTGTGTGTGTGTGTGTGAGAGAGAGAGAAAGAGAGAGAGAGAGAGAGAGAGAGAGAGAGAGAGAGAGAGAGAGAGAGAGAGAGAGAGAAAGAGAGAATAGTTAAAGAAGAGATTATGATGTAGGGGGTGGGTTAGGGGGCCAAGGCAAGAGACGAAGGAGAGAAAACAACAAATGGAAATCGTGTAGTACTTAAGAATAGAATTCTCAAAACATGCAAAATTTCATTGGAATAGAGCGTGTACTGATCCCCAGTAAGGCTTTCCATGAGGAGGAATCTCCTGTTGGGCGTTGTGGCTCCGGAAATGCTAACGTTGGATCCAGAACTCCCTGCTCTCTTGTTTTTAAGTCCTGTGGTTTCAGCTTCCTCATTTGTAACTGCATCTTCTATTTATACCATCCATGAGCATCTTTGAATACCTTAGAATAACACACTGCCCCAGCAACAGTGACAGGTAGCATTTACCGGGTGTTTGTACATGGGGCATTGTTCCAATCACTTTGCATTTGGTTGTCTTGCCTCATAACAATCCCACAAGGAGGCTGAGGCACCAGGAAGGTAAAGAATTTTCATAAGATCACATGGCTGGTAAGTAAGGAAGTCAGGATACACAAAGAATGGACTCATAGCCCCTGGATTATACAAGTTTGAGAAATAACACAAGAAAGAACAAAGAGAAGTCACATGATCAAGTATGTTTTGTGGAGTGATAGCTTTCATGATAGCTTTTCAATTCAGTATTGTTATCAAAATCTACACTGTGTGACAAAACAGAAAACCTAGAGTTGTGTTACTTGATCTTACTATTATATACTTTTGCACTAAAAGAAGCAAGTTTTATAAAACAATTAGAAAGATCTATGTTGATATGATTCATACCCACAACCTACACATTAATGATAATTAATAATGGGAAAGGGCACGAGGGTATCTAGTGTTTGTAACAGTGAGCTATTTCTACAGAGTCATTTCAAACTTCTATGAAATGATAAGACAGGGATTTATTTCACTTGAAAATCAAACCTCTATTTATTTTACTCAAGAAAATTTAACTGCTAAACGAATATCTGAGAATTTTCAGTATACAGAGTTGACATGTCGATTTGCTTTCTCTGTCTTCCCTACAAAGTACCACAATGTAGATGACTCATGTCCTTAGACTTTATTGTCTCAAATCTCAGGAGAGCTGAAGTACAGGACAGAGGTACCACAAGGGTTGTTTTCTTCTGAGGCTAAACAGATTGCGTGACTATGTCTTGAAGGTGGGCATTTTCTCATTGTCTTTGTTCAGTTTCTCTATGTGTGTCTGTCTCTGTAGTCATTGCCCTTTTTAAAAAGACTCCTCATATTGAATTAGACTCATCTTAATTTATTTAAATTGATTACCTTTGCCTCCAAAAAGTTCACATTCTGTGGTACTTAAAGGTAGCACAGCAACAGAAACTCTTGGTTTTGTTTTTGTTTTTTTGTTTGTTTGTTTTTTTAAGAAATAATATAATATATGACATAATTGCTGCATATAAGCTAAAATAGTCAAAGGCCTTTCAAAAGCTCTCCTGCTGGCCTCTTTGGAAATGTAAAGCTGGCCTCTGTCCCTTAAACATGCATGTCTAATTGTTTCTGTTAATTAGTCATGGTATATTTAAAACCTCACTCAGCCCTACATACTTCTGGATGACATTTTACATTAAGACAAATCCTATCTAGAAGAAACAAAACACATTTCCTGGACTTGAGCCATTGTCTCCGCATTTGTACAAGAATCACCTGGGTATTCAAATAGCCCATCATGTAAACAACACAGCAGTGATCCACACTGTCCACTCCTTCACAACAACATGGAAATCTCAATGGGGAAACAACCTCTTCACATGCAAGGAGGAAGGAAATGGGTTAGGGAAACAGATTGGGCGTGGGAAAGAATCAGTGGAAATACAAATAGGAGGTAGAATGTTTGTCCCACAAACAAGAATGCCTGGCATCACAGTCCCAAACTCATCACACTGTTCAGTAAATTAGTTCCATTTCTTAAGGCCTCTCTATGGCCAACACAAATGCTCTACTTAATATCCACTGTAGAACTAGGTGTCTTTAGCTGGGTATCGCTTGCTTCCTCTTCCTGGAAAGGAATCCCTTCATTATCTCCAGTCTTGAAAGCATCAGTTTCTCTATATTTCTTCTGACGTTGCATCAACTCTCAGCTACTATCTTTTCCCTAAGCTATTACATATATTCATGTATTTAGCTTCTAGACACCCCATGCTAGCCTATTCTTCAGTGTCTATTAAACTGTTTGAAGGGTGCCAATGAGCTTTAAAATTAAACCCTATTACAGTCATATACTACCTAGGGCCATCTTTCCTTTACTCCATTCTGCCAACTATACTCAGTCTCTTGGACCTCCTTTTAGGTCCCTGGATATTTCCAATGTTTTCTGACCTTCCACTCAACTCCTTGAACTTCTCTCCTTGCAACTGAGCTAACATCCATTGAGTGGGCTGCTATAAATGGCCACTGTTATAAAAGCCATGAAAGAAAAGAGTGCTCTGTCCCACTGCTGCGGAGACACAAGCCCATGTTCCCTTCCCCTATGCCCCTGACTGTTCCCTTTCCGAGGACTCCCTAGACATCTTCACTACTCATACTTCAGAAATAATGCTCAGCTCTATGTATACCATGCAGAACAGTCTATCAATGAAGATTCAACCAGATAAACAAAATCATTATAAGTTGTTATATTAAGGAATTAGATATGTAGCAGTGGCTGGTATGATCGTGAGGGCTGTCAAGTCAGAAATCTCGAGGTGGGTTAGGGTATCTCAAACTCACATCAAAGTGACTAACAGATTAGAGTTAAACTTCTGGGGAGGGGTCTTTGGCTCTGCTCCTAAAGCCTTTCGACTTATGGAATCAGAATCTCTGAGATTGCAAAATCACTATTACTTCAAGTCAGCCAAGTATGAACATGAATCATATATACAAAACCACTCCCCAGCAACACTGAGATCGGGTGTAAAGTTATCACGCACTGTAGCCTTTATCAGTCACATAAAATTAGCCCCCCTCTCCCAAAGATATCCTCACAGCCCTGGGGCTTCAGGTTACATACCTTACTGTATTTGCCATTCCTAATATCATCCCTTCCCAGAGATGCTCTCTTCCCCTAGCTGTTTAGATGGTGAACTCCATTTTGTCTTTCTTGCATTAAGGATCCACCTAGATGTCACTTTGCAGAGAGCTTACTCTCCACTTCTCTGAGTTAGTCCTTTCTCAGTTGGTCTTCATTGCTGGCCCTATTCTCTCTCTTCATTGCGTTCACCACAAGTTGTTATTCATGAGCTTTTTTTTTTTTCTATTCACTAGTGTGATGCTTTGTATATGCCTGGCCCAGGGAGTGGCACTATTTGAAGGTGTGGCCTTGTTAAAGTAGGTGTGCCACTGTGGGTGTGGGCTTTAAGACCCTATTCTTAGCTGTCTGGAATGAAGTCTTCCACTAGCATCCTTCAGATGAAGATGTAGAACTCTCAGCTTCTCCTGCACCATGCCTGCCTGGATGCTACCACGTCCCTGCCTTGATGATAATAGACTGAACCTCTGAACCTGTAAGCCAGCCCCAATTAAATGTTGTCCTTTAGATGACTTGCTTTGGTCATGGCGTCTGTTCATAGCAGTAAAACCCTAACTAAGACAACTAGTTTTGCCTGGCTCTTCTCACAGAGCCCTAGAGCTTTTGTTTTGACAGCACAGTAGTGGTGCATACAATAGTAGTGCAACCAAGTACCGAAGGAGCAGACACTCTCAGAGGTTCCTATTGTTATAACAAAGAGCCACCTTTCTATACACTTAAACATACTTCACTCCCTCACTCTAAACCCTAACTCTAAACTTTGAACATGGATGTTCAAAGTCTTATCCTCACCGGGCCAGGGATTGATTTGACAGACACGCTGGGAAACCATTTTTTGTAGGAAAGACAAACAAAGAACTTTAGAGGGGGGCTTGTATTGTCTCCCACACACAATGCAGGCATCTAATATGCCTAGATGTTAGTTGTATTTAAACATATATACCTCAAACATTGACACCTGCAGCAAGTCAACCCTTACGGGAGCAAGCTGAATCTCTTGAAGTGGCTGATGTGATTGATGGTAGGTATTTTCTGAGCCGAGTGCACACAATTTGTGAGCATTTGTTCCAGAGATGGCCATCTCTCGTAGAAAACCCTGGCATAGCACAATGACCAAATCAAAGGCACAAGGGTATACCTTCACCAACTGGCATGATCCCTCACCACCGTGATTCAGGTTCACACGTAGGACAAAAAAAGGAGCTCCACACTACTTGGCTTCATCCACTCTTTGCCCAGTCTTTCTGCTTCTCCTCACCTCCCACCCCCTCCCCAGTTAATAGTATGTTCATGCTGGGATTTCTTTTTTATTATTATTATTACATACATTGATGTTTTGTCTGCATTTACATCTGTGTGAGGGTATCAGGACCCCTGGAACTAGAGTTACAAACTGTTGTGAGTCACTATGTTGGGGCTGGGACTTGAACTCAGGTCCTCTGGAAAAGCATTCAGTGTTCCTAATCACTTAGCCATCTCTCTGAACCCTTCCCTGGGCTTTCTTGTTCTGTGGTGGGATAAAGGACAGTAATGTTCACTTGGAGCAGTGGACTTCTTTATAAGCTTTATAAATTTCTCCCAGTCATTTGCTTACAAATGCATGCTTTCTGAGTGGCTGGTAATAAGCAAACAAGCAAGCAAGCAAACAAACAAACAAACAAAAACCCTGATGCTATTTGTACAATTAAGGGTCTTGGTAGCTTTTCACCTCCAAAGATAAAGCAAGGAGGTAGACAGATGCTACTTCAAAACTTAATATACTGGCCCAAGCAGTCGATTTAAGACAGGAAAAAGCCTTTCTTTACACAGCAAAATCACATGGCTCTGTTGCAGATGCAGTCATGGCCCAAACCAAGAAGAGAGAATGATATACTAGTTTAGGTTATTAAAACAAATTATTAAGCAAAAAATATGAATAAAATTCCCTCCACATTGCTAATTTTGGCCAGTCCCAACTCCTAATCTATTTTGCCTGCTATAAGAATGCTAAATATTAAAGTATCTAAGGCCAAGATCATCTGGAAGAATTGATGTTAGCTTCAAGTGTTTATGTTAAGCAAAGTTGAAGTGGTGAAGCCAGCAGTGTCCTCTATGGTGACAAACCGTACTGTCTGCTCACAGAACAAATGGCCTATCTGCCATGAGATAAGGCCCTTCCCTCAGGCAAAATGAAGTGACAGCTGAGAGAGAGGACTCAGGTCCACGCAGTTGCCTCTACTTTACAGACTTGATTTTTCTCTCAGCATCAACGTTCCTCTCCTTACAGGTCCACTTGAAGTCCTCTCCTATTCTACCCACAATTAGTGAGTTCTTCTCTGCATTCCTGTAGCACACGTGGCTCCTAGTCTCACCAGCTTGTCCTGTTTTCTTTATAAATTAACTTTTTCCTTGCTAAAATAAATTCCGAGCTCCTGGAAGGCATGGCTCCATTTTCTGCTCTGTCTCTCACGTCTCTTCATAGTCTGTTGCCACTGCCTAGTGGATTAAAATAAAGTTAGAGCCGAGACTTCTGGGTTATCTACCCAGATTTGTTATCTCAGAACTAGAGAGATGGCTCAGCAGTTAAGAGTATTGCTGCTTTTGCAAAGACCCGGGGTTCAGTCCAACATCTACATGGCACTGTGATGCCACAGATAGTCATAACTGCCTGGGACTCCAGTTGCAGAGCATCCAATGTCCTATTCTGACCTCCTTGGGCACCCAGCAGGTACATGGTGCATTTACATACATACAGGAAGATATTCATAGACAAAGTAAATTTAATTATTAAAAATTTGAAAGACATGCTTTCTCTTCTGTCTTGGATATAGAACTAAACAAACCTCAAGAAATAAAGGTTGGTAATTATGACACTTCCTATTTATTCTAATAAGGCCTCGTGTGTGTGTGTGTGTGTGTGTGTGTGTGTGTGTGTGTGTGTAGGGGAGGTGAGCATGCATGTCTCTTTGTGTGGGCATACATATGAAGGGGTATCAGTGTCCATGTCTCTGTGTGTATGTGTGCATGTAGGGATGGTATGAGTATGCATGTATGTATGTGCATGTGTGTACATGTTTGCATATATGTTTGTGTGTATGTGTGTGTGAGTATGAGTGTGAGAGTGTGAATGTCTGTGTGTGTATATGTGCTTGTGGGGCGGTGTGAGTCTGTGTGGGTGCATGTGTGTGCATGTTTGTGTACATGAGTGTGTGTGTGTGAAAGAGAGAGTATGTTTGTATATATGAGTGTGTGTGTGTATGAGTATGTTAGTGTACATGACTATGTGTGTGCATGTGTAAGAGTATGCATGGCTGTGTGTGCATGTTTGTGTATATGAGTGTGTGTGTGTGTGTACCTGTCCTTCTGTATTTTCCTTCTATTTGTAATGAGTCTCAGTGGCTAGCAAAGGCACACACAGAGAAGGAACTTAGGTCCTGATGTCACGTATAGAGGAAGCTACCCCACACCAGGAGCCTCGGACTTTGCCTATTACAAAATCAAAACGTCAGCACATTTGGAGCATCACATCCGAGTGGCAGGGTGGGGGTGGGGGTGCTTGTTGTAGCAGCCCACAGTGGCTTTGCTACTTCTTGTAATTCTAGCAGAGAGAGTCTGAACTGATATTACTGCTCAGCTAGGCCACAAGGACTGAATTTTGTAGTTTCTGGAAAGTGAAAGTGAACTAATTTGGTAATTTTCCGGTGTATAAAATATTGCTAATTATGTCAAAAACATCATTCAGTTTGTTATAAGAGCAAGTCACATAAAACTGCCGGCTATTTAGTAGGCACCACTGAAGGTCCGTTCAGTACATGAGTATGTTTATTTTGAATTAGATTTTAGCAAACAGAAGCGATATTTCAAGAGGCCATAAAAACAGAATCCAAATGTTTTGCATTTGTTCTTAAACTTTAACTATAGTAGAAATTCTTTGAAAATATCCTCCTGAGTGATGGCTACCGCAGGAGAGCTTGATAGGACTTAGGCAAATTAAACAAGACAAAGCAGTAACTTTTAGAAAAGATTTTTTTTTTTTTGGTATTCTCAGACCATCTCTCCAGGTTGAAGTTTGGAATTTTGTAGATTTTTAAGGCTTTACAGAAGGCCAAGAAGTGTCTAAGTGAGAACATGATCGTGTCATAGCTATTTTAACAAATCTATTATTCTTTCTAGGCTCATTACTCAGTCTGAGGGAATGTCGTCTGGTTCGCCTGGTTTTGATCATTAAAGGCAGACTGCTTACCTACAAATATGGGAGAAACAGGAATGCTTTTGATTTGCTGAAATCACGTTTAAGTGAAGGAACAGTGTTATCCTCCAGGGGTCAAGAAAGTTTACAGGGCACAGTGGCCTCTCCTGCAGCATACGGGAAAACCCAAGCCAAAAGCAAAACCCCAGATAAAACAAAATTTAATGAAGCATGTGCTTAAAGTCTGACTAAAACTTAGACATCTGAGTTCAGATGATTTGGGATTAATTTTAGACAATTTGTCTTCTTAAGTAAGCATATTTATTCCTATTGTACTTAACAGCCCAACTTCATGTGAAAAGTTTAGACATACAATTTATTCATATAAATATATAATATATATGAATATATAATAATTCATCTCCCAAATATAGTTTTTCATTTTCAAAGGTGCTAATGTTGTTTCTAAAATAAACATTCTATAGAGTTTATGTTTACCCCTATTTTGTATCTGAAAAACAAACAAAAGCATAGCAATATACATATATATGTGTGTATATATATGTGTGTGTATATATATGTATGTGTATATATGTGTGTGTGTGTGTGTGTGTGTGTGTGTGTGTATTTTTAAAAAAAGATTGTCAAAACAAGGAAAAGAAAGTCTTCCACACTTGCTACTCTGGTCTAACATGAACTAGTAAGGGGTTAGAAGGAAAACATTTTATGTTAGTGAATTTTAAAAAGACGTAAAGTGTTAAATAGGATGAAAACATAAAAATGACAAATAGATAAATTTTTAGTCTTAATGGAAGGTATTTGTGAAATGGAGGCAGACAGGGGTTAACATAGAAATGAGTCTTTTTATCCTGTCTAGGATTTTACAACGTTACTGTGTATTAATTGTGGCCTCAGGATTTTTGAATTGATAGCGTTGAGTTTACACCCTGTGTCCATGACTTATTCAGTCAGAAATCATCATTGGTTAAATAAAAATTTACACAAACAACAAGTGAGAAGGAAATGATTAAAGTTTTTTAATATAAGCATGGCTTATAGAAGATGATGCTAAATAAGTTGATGGATGTTCTAGATACTACTAAGAAAAAAGTACCCATGTTCCATTCACTGGATGAAGCATAAATGGATGATTAATGGGTGAATGTATAGATCATGGATAGATGGGTGATGGATGAATGATAAATGGATGGATGGATGGATGGGATGGGATGGATGGATGGGTGGGTGGGTGGGTGGATGGATGGATGGATGGATGGATGGGATGGATGGATGGGATGGATGGATGGATGGATGGGTGGATGGGATGGGATGGATGGATGGGTGGGTGGGTGGATGGGATGGGATGGATTGATGGGTGGGTGGGTGGGTGGATGGATGGATGGGTTGATGAATGTTGGATGGATGATCGATGAGTGGATGATGGATAGGTGAATGATGGATGGGTGGATAGAAAATGGTGGATGGATGATGGGTGAATGATAGATGGACAGATGATAGATGGATAGATAGAAGATGCACAGATGCATGGATAAAAGAGAAAAAGAGAAGATAATTATTAATCAAGATTACTGCTACTTATATTATTGAGGATTTTGGAAGGTCTGAAAAAGTTAGGGTCAAAATGGACAAGTGGGCAATGTACAAGATATGAAGGAGAGAATATAAGACAAGCCATCTGGGTTATTCTCTATACCCTCCTCCAACCACCAACATGTGAGTAATGTAATTGCTGATAGGGCTCAACAATGGCTGTGACCCAGCAACTGGGTTGTCCCTTCTTCTACCTCCATTACAGATGTATCCTCAGACCAAGGGAATTCCCCATGTGCAAGAGGTAGACTATAAGCTGGAGTGGAAAATTACTGTGAGCCATGTAACATCCCAGGCACCTCCTGAGTTCATAGAGAGATTGTGGATGCCTCACTGAAGACACTTGTCATCTGTTCATTACTCCAAATGCATGAGTAGCAACGACTGGAACTAGGTACACACAACAGCACTGTGAACTAGGTACACACAACAGCACTGTGAACTAGGTACACACAACAGCACTGTGAACTAGGTACACACAACAGCACTGTGAACTAGGTACACACAACAGCACTGTGAACTAGGTACACACAACAGCACTGTGAACTAGGTACACACAACAGCATTGTGATGGAGAATGGAATATAACCTGAGTAAGAAGCAATGAGTTTGAAGTGTGTCGGAAATCAGAAAAGTAGCCAGAAAGAAGACGAGGTGTGAATCACAGAAAGCCACACTTGTTCTTACTATTCCCAAAGACCTAGGAAGTAGGGGACAAGGAAAAATGTGATTTACATTTGAGGATAATCTTAAGGAAGACAGGCACTTCAAAAAGCAAGCTATGTGGCCAAGAAGTCAAACATATTATGCCTATATCATGGACTGTCTGAAGAAGTAGATTTTTATGAGCAGGCCAGTGTAAAGACTTGGATGAAATGGAAGGGGTCAGATATTTGCACTAAACATTTTGTCACACTAAAAGAGAGGAGGTGAAAGAAAATGACCATTGTTCAGAAGAACAAGGTGGCAAAAAAAATGCCCTAAGGGATGTTTAGATTTCAAATCTCACCTGTTTATATATTTGAGGCCAAAATCTAACCTTTGGTTGTCAAACAATGGTTTATTCTAGAATAAAGTCCTTCTTAGGAACAAATCCTGCCTCCTGGCTGGAGTTGAAGTCTCAACTGAGTGAATGCACAACAGTCTCTCTTCCAGACACAGAAAGTAAATGACAGTCTTTCAGTCTTCCCAGGCTTCCTTACAGATAGCACAGAGAAACAAGGATGTGTGTGTGTGTGTGTGTGTGTGTGTGTGTGTGTGTGTGTGAGAGAGAGAGAGAGAGAGAGAGAGAGATTCAACCTGAAGGACAGACAGTCAGCTTCCAGCTGCCCTGTGGCCAGAGTCTTTGAAACAACATCATCTTTCTCCCCTAACTGGGGAGCAAAGATTCCTGACAAAAATTCAGGTAACTGTTTAAAGCTTCTTAGTCCCTGAGCCTGAGCGTGTGTTCTTATTCCTGGGCCATGCACTATGCTTACTGCTCATCTTTGTAGGCAAACAACAACAACAACAACAACAACAAAATACAGTTTTTTAAATTGTCTACTTAAAATCCAATGCATCTGGGAGTCTAATAAAAAATGATGTTATAAAATTAATGATCATGTTGTGCCATGCTCATTAAGATTTGATGTCTAAATTCGATGAATGTTAATAACTCTTCCACCAAAACCCCCTTGAGACAGAATGAGGCGTAGGGAGAGATGCAGAAAGAACTCTGTAGGATCCCAGCCTCTCCAGCGTCTCAACCATCTCCCCTTCGGTCTTTCACAATTCCCATATTACCTTCCTAATTTAAGAAATAGAAACCCATTTTGAATTGATGTCCTTAATCCAACCAAGTGTCAAGGAAAAGAAAACTGAAGAGCTTCTTTAAAATACTAAATGCAGGAAGGTAAATCTGTTCAAAACGCTGACAATGCTTAAAACTTTAGTGTTTTAACACAATGAGAAAACTCAGATAATTCACTCAATTACCCCTCTTTGCAGATGTTTAAGTGGCCCTGTGACCTCATACCTTCTTAGCTGAAACCCTGCACAAACTAAGACTCAGCCTGTGCAGCACTGGAAAAGTTATTGAACTTCTTGCCTCAGCTTTCTAAATTGTGACATGAACAACTTCATAATACCCAACAGCATAACTATTCGAGAGATTACGGCAGTATCTTTAAAGTGTCTACAAGTTCAGCCTGCACAGAGTCAGTGCTCTGTAAATCTGGCCATTGTTACTTACAACCTTGCCTTGCATCCATTTCCTACTTAAAATCAATATTGTGATCATTTAATTATGAATATATATTTTTTTCACTGTTAGGATAAATTGGATCTTTCCCTCCCTCCCTTCCTTCCTTCCTTTCTTCCTTCCTTCCTTCCTTCCTTCCTTCTTTTGTCCCTTCCTTCTTACTTTCTTTCCTTTCTCTTTCTTTCCTTTTGTTTGTTTGTTTGTTTGTTTAGTTTGTTTGCTTTTAGTTTTTTTTGTTTTTGTTTGTTTTTTTTTTTTTTTTTGCTGACTCTCGGGAACAATTTTTCAGCCTGTCTTCTCTTCTTTCATATCCACATGGCGTCCCCGGCAATCCATAAGGATAATGGTGAAACCGATACAAACAGGTTGACAATGGATTACTTCTCCATCAACTCTCCATGGAGTCCAGGGTGTGACACTTACTGCTGATCATAATCATCATGACAAACCGATCAGGAATAAATTGAGTTGGCAAATTCAACTGGGGAAAAATCCACAGTCATTACTCATGCATCGTCTCTGAATCACGCCCTCAAGACATCTCTCCAATCCCACCCGTCCCTCGGTGCCACAGCCCAGAGAAACCTTGGACTTGACTTTGAGACACAGCTCTTCAAGCTTCAGTGTCCATCTCTTGATGCCCAGTAGCACAAACTCTTGAAAAGCAGGTTATTTGTCTCCTTCACTTTTATATCCCAATTCCAGATACCTCACAATAGAAAGTAAATAGTACTGGTTGACTTAAACTAAGAGAGCTTGCTGTGGGGTATGGGGAGAATACAAACTTCTTTTCACAAGAGCATTATTGCGTGAGCATAGATCATGGATTAAACTGATAAACCCATCATGAATGCGTGAAAATTCATCGTTATTTTCATTTCCTAAGAAATTGGGAGCTCAGAGTTTCTCAGGGGTTACTCAAGTATACAGCAAAAATCGAAGAAACAAAATGCAAATTCTACCTGATGCTGTTCATTGGCAAGGAGAAAATAAGGATTTAGCGATGATTGCTTTAGGTTTTAAGCCCATATAATCCCTTCTAAAACTAACTCTGACTGCAGGAATGCATTGTCTTTTGAGCAACTATTTCATAACCCAAACCTTACTACCCAGTCTGCAAATACCACAGTGTCAACTAGAATGCTAATACTTCCCCGTTGGTATCAGAACAGTATTGGAAGCAACATTGGAAACTCCCACATAACAGCCTTTTGAAAAGCTTCTGTGCACCGTCCTGCTTTGCTGGGATGCTGTGGGTGACCTATTCCTTCATCTGTAATGATGCATCTTATGTAGGCTATCACAAGAGCGTCCATACCGGTTGAACATGTCTGCATGTGATCATGGGATGGGCTTCCAACTTCTCCTTTGCAGAGCTGTGAGATGAACCAATGCCTTTCCAGATGGAAACTCAACCAGGCCTGCACGGATAGGATGCACTGATGGCTGAGGCAAGTCTGTTAAATTCCACTGTGACCTCTTGGGCAAACATCTCTCATTTGGAGAAGCATTCTGAGACGCTGCCCCTTCTGGCTTCTCCAGTCATGTAATTTTGTTTGTAAATTTTTAATCTCTTAGCCATTTTATAACTCCCAATTGCTGAGCCTTTGTAAAGTCTCTTACCTAGCTTTTACATGAGAAGAAAGAAGCCCATTTTAGTTATGAGTGTGCTGGGAACTAACAAATCAAGTTCATTAACCATAGACTAATAAATAAATAAGATGATGAAGCATGAAAGTTAAATATTGGTTAGTCTCCTAATCTGGTGTTACCAGCAAGCTATCCAAATTTTGACTTTCTTCTCTCCCCATCTGAAGTTTCCAGTTAAATGCACAAAACTAAACAAGTATGGAAGACTCTAACAGTTTAAAATAAGGACCTTAAAAAAAATTAGAGTTCAAACCATTTTCTGTTTTTATTTTAGAATCAGCTAACCATTAGATAACCATGTCATGAAAACAATGAAAGTCATCCTAGGAAGAGTCTAAGGTCATGGATATTAATGAATAGGAAATGAAAGCAAAGTCAAATTGCCTGCACCCCTGCCAAGCACAGACGACCCCAAAGTACACTAGTTCTCAAACTCCATAACGCTGTCACCCTTTAATACAGTTTCTCATGTTGTGGTGGCTCCCAACCATAAAGACATTTACATGGCCATTTTATAATTGTAAGTTTGCAACTGTTATGAAACGCAATGTCATTTCTTTGGTTTTTCAATGGCCTCAAACAATTTCCTGTGATAGGGTCATTCAACCCTGAAGGGGTCGCAACGCACAGCTTGACAACCCTTGCTTTAGATGCCCAAGGGCTCAGAAGCTGGTCTGAGCATCAAAGTTCCCTCTCCTGTCAGCCAAGACTGAGCCTCAGCTCACAGTGATGTCATTGAGGTTGAAGATTCTCATTACCGTTTTTCTCCTCAGTTTTAACTAAGTATTCTGTGGTAGAGTCACCTCCATTGGCAATATTGGAAGAGGAGAAGGCAGTCTGTTGGTATGGAGTGGTGACAGTTCATTGGCAAAGGACAAAGAAAGAGTCACGTGGGGAAAGCATCTGACGAGGTTCTCATCCAGATGAAAAGAGATGGCTCCAGTAAGGAGGTCCTACAGAAGTTTCTCTGCTCCTCCATCTCTGAGGACATTTAATGCCTAAATCTCAGATCAAGTATTTGAGTGCTTGTGAGTGTATCTTGATAAGACTCTCTGTGCCCATTTAGTTATGAGTGAGTTATATGTCTAATTCAGCATGGCCTCATTTCTGCTTGACTCTAAACCTCCTCCAGTCCTTCACGGAGATGCTCCTTTTGCCCCTGTAGGGTCTACACTGTCTTCCACGATAAGCTTAGCCCTTCCTCTCCATGGACCTCACAACAAGACTGCAAATGAATAGTGATTAGGCTCCTTTGTAAATTTTGTTTTGTTTTGATTTTGTTTTGAGGAATGAAGACATGGTTACCACTATTTTGATTTGACCTAGATGTATTCATTCCTTAGTTACATTTGTGTTCCAAACACATGGTGATACTACAGACTCAGAGGAGAGCAAGAGGATGAAGAGAAGGACTTGTCTTTGATACCAAAGAGAATACACATGAACACTTGTACACACGCACATACCCACACACTAGTCTCTGAAACAACTTACTAGCCAAAGGGTTCCTTTTCCTGAGATAGGGTAGGATTAGATAGGAGTTAGAATCAGATACCAGGGACCCTTATTCCCTTTGATAGCTGCTTTCTGTTTATTACTGCCTGAGCTATTTCAGCACTTGTTATGGGAGCAAGCTTAAATTCCACACTGATAGATGTCATAACATTGCTTAAAGATATAATTGTCTTTTAAATAAGAGGTTGCTTTTTTTATTTATTAAAGTTGGCTCCTCTTAAAATATCTAGGTAATACAAGGAGCAGAGAGTGATGTACTGGTGTTGACACTGTTGCATGATAAAAGCTCATAAGAAATAGCAATCTGCCTGCTTGACCTCACTGTCCCTGAGCTGTCCTGTCTAGCAGGTGTGACCGCCCCCTCAGTTACAGACAAGGAGCTTACAATAGTTCTCCAGTAATACTTCTGTTGTCACAATCACAGAAAGAAGATTGGAGCCAAGCTGCCTAAGTATCACTGTAAGTATATAAACCCCACAGGTACTCACCGGATGGCCGTGATCCTGCAGAATCAAGCATGCGGGGTCTACAAACTGGAAGGAAGCCAGAGACATAACTCATAAACATTAAGTGTGCGGTATACCACTTACGGACAATGAGAACACACTGATGTACTAAGTTGGGACAGGGACAGGAGGACGATCCTGGGCAGATTTTTCCATCCTCTTGATTAATCAGATCATCAGGCCCAGTCATATCCTAGATAATATCCTCACTTGCATTTCACAGCTGTTGGCTTTTAACACCGTTTTAAAACATATTGGGCTACCTTTTAGAAACAGATTCTGACCCTTGCTACGGCTGAATTTCTCAGAAATACATGTACGCAGCTCTTTGAAGGCATCCAAGTGCAAAAACTACCAAAGCATGAGTAAAAAGACTGCCTTGCTCCTGTGGTTACTTTGTCATAAGACTTCCTACATTGGGCTACTTTGGAGGTTTAATTTGGGGTGCAAAACTACCCAACCACTAAATGAACATATTTTTTTGATTTCCAGCTAATATTTGGCCAACATTGTAGTATGTTTGATATCCAGCATCACTTGCATAATTAAATGAAAAGCAGTCTGCTGTGATAACACCCTGGGAAGATACATGGTGAACTGAATATGAAAGCATCCATCAGGAGATTGTCCTGTCTGCTGGGATATTTGCAATTGCAATAACAACTGTGGCTAAAATTTAGCCTGAAATGTGATCCACCAATTGCCATTGGTATACCTTAAAAAATCACTATTATCTGGAAAAGAAAGAAGTTACTAGTTACAGAAGAATGTCACCCACCAGGCAATTTAAAGTCCGGCAGTGGAAACACCTGAGTCCCTCAAATGAGGACACAAATTCCCAGTGATGGTACAGGGAGATGGACAGGACCCACAAACAGACTCTTATAAATCTCACCTTTAACTCAAACCTCCAAGTTAGAAATATTTGCTTTAGAACATGAACAGAAAGATAGATAGATAGATAGACAGACAGACAGACAGACAGACAGACAGACAGACAGACAGACAGATAGATAGATAGATAGATAGATAGACAGACAGTCTAGGCATAACCCTAAGTGTCTCCTTCACAAAAAACCTCCCTAAGTGACCAGACAATTATGCGATGACCTGCTCACATGTAACAGCCCAGATAGAGGGGAGAGCTGAAAGAAGATCTCAGTGTCTAGCAAGTCAATGTCAGTTCTATCAAATTCTCCCCCCCACCCACAATCAACCAACAGCTTAGAGGAAAACAAGGTGCACATCAATATTGTGGCAAAGGTGATGGATGCCCAGCACTTTTAATATCTCCAAAGCCAAACTTGGAGAATGGAAGGTTTGCTCGATTGAATGCGGCATGGAATTCTATTTATCACATGAGATAAATTATCATGAATCATTATAGGGTGTTCCTTTTCTCATCGTGCTTACAGGGTACGGCCTTAGGCTGCCCAGGTATGTCTCCAAATAGGAAGACATAGCCAGCTAGAGTTCTGAAGGCGGTGCTCCAAGACTCCCTGCCTCCTTTAGATGACACGCACATTGCTGAAGAAAGAAAAAACGGTGGTGATAAAGTACTGGTCACTCATATTCCTGCCTCGAGACGCTAAGTAAATAGCAATGCGAGGTCTCAATGCCTTTTCCATGAGAACAGAATGTGCTCCCCTTTGGGAGCCACAAAATAGCGCTCCTCTCTGCAGCCCTGTCAGCAAGAGCTGTGCTGCAGAATAACTCATTTCTAAACAGAGACCACCGTCGAGAGCAGTTAATAAGAGCTGGTGTAAGGACACTAATCTAGATTAGCCTGCTGGTGAGAGAAACAGAGCAAAGGCCCCTCGTTGCCGCTGTCCTTTCGGGAGTTTCCTTTATTTCTACGATGGCATTGCCTCACAGGAGGACCGTTTATCTCAGAATAAAATTAAATCTGCTGACTTCCTTTCTGCTGTTTGTCACCAAAAACAATGCTGAGGAGTACTAGCTCCATTTGTACCGAGGTACCCTTCTGTTTTCTAAAGCTTTATTATAATACTGTGTGGGACCATGCTTGTTCAGAGACATCTATTATACCCTTTGGTACCACTGCCGTGTAAGATAATTAGAACTCAGAAATTATGCACTACTGGCAAGTTCTAGACATGAGGCTGTCTAACTGTGAGGCTTGTGACTAAAGGAGACAGATACATCCACACCTCCTTCTCTCTAGATAAGGTTTGCTTGCGGGCACATGGCACTGAACTACCCTGACCCCCTCCCTTCCCTTCTTTGGCACCTAATCCTACAAACAGATTTACAAACTTTGCCCTGATCAGGACATGGTCCCTGAAAGCAGAACTGGTAAGTGGAAAAGACAGAGATGGCGGTGCCACCCTGACACACCTCCATATCCTGGCCTCTCCCTCCCAATCCAGTCTTAGATAACCCCACCCTGCACATCCACCCTTGCTTGGTATTTTAATGTCTGTGGGATTTTCCACTCCCTGCGTGGCTAGTGCAGAACTATTTTTAATTATCCACTAAAGCTCTCCTAGCCTAAAGGGGCTTAAGAATACAACCCATCAAGGGGCAGTGGAAACAGGTCTGTCCTAGGAAGAAGCCATTTTGTCAAGTAGAATTATACACTCTTGAAGAACTTTTAGAGAGTAAGAAGGTGGCTATAAATGTCCTAGCATCCTCTTTTACACTAGTATAAATGTAAGTCCACACAATGGTGAGTCTTCATGATCTCTCAGTATCTTCCCCATGCCTGATGTTATGGCAACACTTTTATATTTTTCTACCCAGTAAATTTTATCACTACCAAGTATATGATGCGATTATGCGAAATAAGCTCTAAGCTCTGTTAAGCTCTGTTCTCTCTCTCTCTCTCTCTCTCTCTCTCTCACTCTCTCTCTCTCTGTGTGTGTGTGTGTGTGTGTGTGCGCGCGCGCGCGCGCGCGCATGCGCGCATATGTACCTGTGTGTGTCTATCTCTGTCTGTCTGTCTGTCTGTCTGTGTGTCTGCCTGCCTGGCTTTCTAGGTACAATCTCATGATATCACTATGTAGCCCAGACCTGGCGTGAACCTGTGATCTTCTGGCTTTCATCTCCCAAGTGCTAAGATTATAAGTGTGCAGAACTTGGCTCAGCAATAATGCCATCATTTCTACCTAAGTCTAGAATTTAAGGACTCAGACTTCCAGGTAAGAGACAGAATTTTGCTTCCCCATCTCAGATATCAGCTCAAGTTTACCTCCAAACACAACCTTGCCCGTGATGATGAAGACTGGGTCGATGTGGTTATTCAGTCTGACTGTCTATGGCTGTTAAACCTAAAATCTGAAGTCCACCTTCTAGGAGACATGAGGTAAGAACAGATATCTGCAAAGGCAAAGGAATGTCCCTGCTAAGGGCAGTGATTCCAGTTATACCACATTCCTTGAGTCAAGACAAGCAGAACAGATCTTAAAGAATCTGAACTACATTTTGTGATTTACTTATGTTTGTTTCATGTGTCTGTATAGACCTGTGTGTATATATATGTACATGCACTTGACTAATAAGCTACAGGGCCATATTCCAAATCAACCAGAATATAGGACCTACCCAAAGAATAATGCAGTAATTATGGATATATTTCTTTTATAATCTAGAACTTAGCTCCTCAGTAAAGGACTGGAATCATTTAACACCAAAGCACACTCTTTTCAACTCCCTTACATCTGGAGGTGAGGTGAACATGTTGAACTATCCTCTTGACAAAATCCTTTACAACTTAGGACCCTGTAAACTGATTATAAAGTATGGTATTCACTCTTTTATATATAAAAAAAAAATCCTTGTTGTAAGGAACTTGCTTAAAACATACTTTTAAGTGAATAAACTGTAATTAGATGTGAAGATTGTGGCAGACTTGTTACCCTTCCCCATCTCTATCCACAAGCTGCTATACAGCACAGCCTCTTCTCCCTGGCCAGTCCTGACATCAGAAGCATCCACAGAGTTAGAAATGTAGGAACAGTGGGACTTCGTGGGGCATTATTTTGACAGAGGGTGGGTGAAAGCTGACAAATGTTTGGGAAGATAACATTAGCCAGGTCCTAGAGGAAAGAAAGCCTGTGATATGGATAAAAGTGTTCCTTAGAGCTGCTGTCCAAAGGTCATGATAGGACATGAGGGATAAATCAATCAGAGGAAGACAGGCAGGCACCGAACCATGGGAGGCCCACTTTGGATCATTCCTTGAAAATTGAATATGTTTCATATCACTCCTTGATCATAGAGTTTTAAAAGCTTCTCATAAGACCACTGACAAGAAAATATGCAGGAGAATGTATCTTTGTAAAAGGTGAATTAAATCAAATTTATAGATCAGATATATTTCATAGCACAAACACATCTAGTCAAATGATTTGTTCTTATCATCGCTAATGTATTACTTCCTTTGAAGGGCACTTGTGTAAGCCCAGCTCCTAACATCCTCATAAATCCTTGCCCCAAATAGTTTTCATTAGCATTGCTGTTGATTTCAAGCTCTGCTTGCATCGCATCAAAACTGCGTTTATCTAGGCAGTGCTTGAACAAAATGATGTATCTGTCTGCGTTCTATTTCAGGCAGCACCACTGATTCACACAATGAGACACTTGACCTACTTAGGCCCAGCAGGAGATCTGAAGAAGCTGGGCTTTCTATCCTAACAGCCACAACACTGACATTTCCTGGTTAAAAAAAAAAAAGGTATTTGGATCCAGACAGAGTGCTCTCAGGTGAGTTAGTGCTGTAGCAGTATCGCCAAAGGTTAAGTTTCAGAGCACACAACTAATGATACCCCTGAAACAGCCTGTCTGTTTCTCCAAAAATTCCGAACTTTTTAATCAGAGTGTACCGTCTAATCTTGCTTTTCTCTTTTATTAATTGAAGTGGGGAAGTTTCGCTTCTATTCCACAAACCCTTATCTCATGCCCTGTGAGCTGTGTACCTAACATGAGTACTACTTAGTAAATAAAAAGTTGGTGCAGACCTGACATAGGGAAAGTTAGAGATCATTTGGAGATATGGTGCTATGGGCAAGATTTTAGAGACACAGAGGAGATAGCCATGCCATTTGTGAGTGATTTGATCTTGAGAATCTTCTGGAAGGAGAAAAGGTCACCCTAAAAGTAGTCCATGAGTGAATTCTACAAGGGTAAAGCTAACGGACATGATGAAGAATAGGAAGAAGACGGATGGAAAGAAGGATGCTAAAGGTGGCGGTGCTGGAGAACCACAGAAAATGCATCCAAGAGGAAAGGGGAGGAGCCCTGGAATGACTATGGAGGAGTTGACTAAGAGATGGTCCTTTAACACCTGGGCATGGAGGAGAGGGGAAGGGTTTAAGCAACAGTATGATAGAGGCTGGTACTTTTGAGAAGTTATTGAATAGCTCTGAAAATAATTTACTTAACAGAACACAATACTAGGAGTTAGGAGACAAGTTAGTAGTCTGTGTACCAGCTGTCCAGTGGAGGGAAGACATGGGTCAGAGTAGCAACCAGGAAGCTGCCAAAGGATGGAAACAGTTAACAGTCCAACCCAGTTGTAACTTCTCCACATGACAACAAATGGTCGACATGGAAAGACATCTGTAATAAAATATGCAGCACTCACATACTGATGGTAACCAACAACTTTCTACTTGGACTTCATGCTCGCTCCATAGGAGGGACATCATGACTGGATCTAGAAATCTAGCCCATCAATCATGTCTAATGAGGTCATTGACCTTAGGAACATACTACTGCCTCTTTGCTAAACCAGCATTAAGTTCTTACTACATTCTAAGTCTTATGCTTACACCCACAGACAAGTGTTGCTACTGCTCATCCATCAAAGAAGCTTCTATTTCCAAGTCGATGGAGAACATTACAGAAAAACACAACCGGACACAGTGATGAGAGAAATGGACAGTGAGAAGCCAAGCACTGATTGAGTCCTTTCCATCACGGCCTTGGCATCTATAGAGAGTGTGCTTGTGTGTGGTTATTTGTAGGTGCACAAGTGCTGGTATCTTAGGATGCCAAAGTAGATATCTGTATTCTCTGGAGCTGTAGAGGGGGCAGAAAGATTGGAAGCACCAGAATGCCAGAAAGTCTGCTGGGAAACTCCTTTGAAATGGCTGCATAAGCAAGATTAGGAAAATGGCAATACTAGCACACCCACTAATGCAAAAAAGTTGATTGTCAAAAGCCCCACCCCTAGACAAAGAAACACAGGCAACTAACAGCTGATATGACAGGGAGAATTAGCCTCTCCCAAGGATGAATCCCCTTACTGGTTATCCAATATAAAGTTGTCAGCCTTACACAAACATAACAAAAATGGACTCTATACATTATATCTATATGTTTGTGCATAAGTATAGACACACATATGTATGTAATGGTCATGATCAAAGCAAAAGAGGTTATCAATTTAAGGGTGGAGCATCAGAGAAGTTAAAGGGAGAGAACCTGGGAGAGAGCTAAAGGAAGGAAGAGAATGACATAATACTATTTTAATGAAAAAGGCATAAAATTTGTTTTAAAGGAAGAAGAAAAGTAGAAATAAAAATATAAGGAATAAAAAAACGTTAGAAGTAATTTCATACCAACAATGCAGATATCATCATAAGGGCAATTATCAAAAAATAAACAGATAAATAAGTAAGAGCATACTATGTGCAACCCTTGCTTCTTGTGTGTGTTAAAGAACTGTCGATAGGATGCTGCTTAACAAATTCTCATTGATAAAAATACAAGATGGAGGCCGGAGAGATGGCTCACAACTGAAGAGCACTGATTGTTCTTACAGAGGACACAATTTTCTGTAACTCCAGCTCCAGAGAGTTCAGCAATCTGCTTTGACATCCTAAGATACCAGCACTCATATGCACACAAATACACACACACACACACACACACACACACACACACACACACACACACACATGTACTTGTGTGCGCGCGCGCGCACACACACACTAAAGCATGTACATGCACACACATAAATAAATAAATAAATAAATAAATAAATAAATAAATAAATAAATAAAAACCTCTTTTTTAAGACCAAAAGGAAAGTATAAAACCAGAGACAGAGGCAGATAAAGGTGAGGAATGTGTATTTTCACAAGACCTTTCTCACTGAGCACTAGCAGATCACAGAAATCAGAAGAAGCCTCAGCCACATGAACAATACCTCGTACCCTGGAGCCCTGGGTCTGTGTTGGACCTCTGAATCACAAAGTTAGTAGAGTATGGTCTTGGATAACATTCTTCACTACAGTGAGTCTTCTTTTTCTAATTTTAACAAAGAAGAAATGATTAGGATTGAACCTATGCTGTTAGGGTTTTCAGAATTAAAGGAAGCTGTCCACCGAAACTAATTATTACAGTGTTTGGACAAAAAAAAAAAAAAATCCCTAAACTGTTTTGTTTTGTTTATTTAGGAGGGGCAAAGGTTCTCATTCTTTGGGGACAGCCAATGGCTTTGAGAGGTTTATCAGTCTAAGGAATTGATTTATGAGCAAAACCGTCTGAAAATCTGACCTACGACCTTCAGTCACAAGGTGCAGATATTTTGAAGTGACAGGCAACCTACCAGGAATGTAGGTTAACCTTCCTCATTTGGTTAACCTTCTCATTTCATGGATGCCACCAATGTATAATACACTGATAAACAGTGCATTCCAGCTGTTTATTGCTATAACTGATTCCAGCCTTCTAAAGAACAGTGACTCTACCATGCTCCTGAACTTCCTAGGACAGGCGCTGCTGTGGATAGCTCTAGTTACTACACGTGTCTCCCTCATATGAAAGCAAGTAGGGTTGCAAAGGATTTCTTATGTTATTTCTCATCAGCTCCAGCTATGCAAATTTAATTCATCTACTCCTTGCTGGCAGCTAGGTCCCTTGTGCAAGAGAGATACCTGTTCCTCCATGGACAAGCTACTTCCTTCCCAGACATTTTCAACTGCATCTGTAGGTGCCTCGGCTGCCTACAAACCCTGTATCTGATTCATCCAGTCAAAAGGCGATCACCCTAGTTCTATTGGCTTGGACTTAGCCTAATTTAGCCAGGAAAAAAAAAGGTCAGTTTTGACAGCTGTATACAGAATATGAAATGCAAGGATACACAGGCTAATTGTAATTCCAGGGCACACATTCTGCATGGTGTCATTTAGGTTTTAAATGAGCCCTGGAAATGGCTGCCAGACACGTGCAAATAGCCCAGCTCCATGTGATGCTTTCTGCACTGAACATCGGATTGCATAACTGGCTGCTTTAGTGTATGTAACAGTCTTAAAGGAGACAACATTGGGGAAGAGAGTTAGCCATTTCGTAGTATTTATAAATTACAGTACTAGGGAATCCATGCTTTTCTGCTAATGGACTCTTTCAAGCACAGAAAAAAAACACCCCACATATTTTCAACTGCAACACATCTGATCTGTCTCTCCTTCAGTGAATACAGCTAGAGAAAATTCTTTAGCTAATGTAATTTTAACAACAACAACAAAGGGACTCATTACTATGACTCCTGCTATAATTAAAGATGTTGACTGACAATTTCATTTTGTTTGATAAACCGATCTGCCTTCTCTCCAGCGGTTAACCACAGCAGTGCCAGAGAGTTCTACACAGAGCTGTTAAATCTAGCACGTTTCTAAATTCCACTGGCACATTAGGTATTTGAACATGTGTGTGGCTTGGTCTAGATTCTGTTTAAAGTAGCATCACACAATATATGCCTTTTTAATGTGAACATTGTCTTTTGGCTCTCCCAGGGCAGATTAAGGGAAAGCCCAATGTGTTTGGCCATGTATCTCTGTGTGTGCATTCACACTTGAGCATGCCTGTCCATATTGCTTACACTTAGTGATATGTTAGGCAGCCCAATAGACCGTAATAACAAAGGCATATTATAATGTTAAAATACAGTCAGTAACTGGGTCTTCAGCCCAAAGCAAGCAATAGCAACTATCTCATCTACTTGGACTTATCTCTCCTCTTCTACTCTGTCTCCCATTCTTCCCCCTCTACGACCATCCCTCATCTCACTCCTCACACCACATCACTACTTTGATTTTCCTTTCTCTTTTAATTCTTTACTTTTTTATTGTGAGCGACGTTATATGCACCACATGCATGCAAGATCCAGTGGAGACGAGCAGGGAGTGCCAGATCTGCAGGACCAGCATCACAGACCCTTGGGAGACACCCCGTAGGGGCTGGTGACTGAACCCCAGTTCTGGGCAAGAATGGTCAGTGCTCTTAGCCCCTGCTCTGTCTCTAGCCCATTTTTCAATGATTCTTAAATAGGTGTGATTAAAGGGTATTTGTGCACCCAGCTTCTAGACGGTCTAAAGCCCCAGCAGTTAATAATTTATAGAGATCCCACAGCATGCCTTACATTTCTCGAGTGTCTAAGGAACAATTAATCCTTGTGCTGAAAAATTGACCCCCAGGGAGGAAAGCGCAACATATGTCAAATATCAGAATCTCTAAGTGGAAAGCTAAGAAGCCGTAGAGTCGACCTCTGTTTAAAAGTTATTTGTTTGTTTGTTTTTTTTTGAGATTATGAGAAAATTACATCACTTCCTCATCACTTTCCTCACTCCAAACCCTTAGATACACTCTTCCTTTCACTATTTAAAATCTATAGCCCCTTTCTCATTAATTGTTGTTTAGTGCACGAGTGTGTGTGTGTGTGTGTGGATAGATGGATAGATAGATAGATAGATAGATAGATAGATAGATAGATAGATAGATAGATATACTGCTAAATGTATAAATTCAACCTGTTCAGTCTGTGTAGTATTACTTGCATGTATGCTTTTAGGGGCCGATCATTTGGTTAACCTTCTCATTTCATGGATGCCACCAGTGTATAATACACTGATAAACAGTGCATTCCAGCTGTTTATTGCTATAACTGATTCCAGCCTTCTAAAGAACAGTGACTCCACCCATGCTGCCGAACTTCCTAGGACAGGCGCTGCTGTGGATAGCTCTAGTTACTACATGTGTCTCCTTCATATGAAAGCAAGTAGGGTTGTAAAGGATTTCTTATAGTATTTCCCATCAGCTCCAGCTATGCAAATTTAATTCCTCTACTCTGTAAGTGTTTTCCTACTGGAAATTTTCTAATTAATCTTAAGACAATACTCTATACTCATTCTTATTAATCCAGATATTTTCTTTGGAAAGCACAGTCTGCCCATGACGACACAGCTTTCCTTAACATGGCTCCTTGTCTCCCACAGCCAGCTCACAGATTCCCTGTGCAGCTAATGTAGTTTGTACTTATTTGCTCTCTCAGTACCTCAGAGGTCCTAGCCAGTTAACGGTTTCTTTATCTCCCCCGGATGCCAAGCTGGTCCACCTTCTGCATCCCCAGCCTAGGGGCAGTTTCATTCTCATAGTTACGAAAATCCCTGTCATCTTAGACTTCTCATCCTCTCAGGCTTGGGATAGAAAGAGAGAGTCATAAGGTATTTGAAAGTCTTTGCGTGTCATAGTAAATAGCTTAAAAGAAATAGGATATACCAAACCACTTGAAGGTTGTGTCGGCACACTCAAAGGAAGCTGGTAGACCTCATGCTTGAAGGTTTGAAGATCAGCTTGGAAAATGAAAACAGGAAAGGAGAGACAAGAGGCAATGAAGAAAAGAGTAGGATATAGGTGTAGATATAATGTCAACTAAATCTGAGACTTAAGAAAAATGGAGAATACAGCTGTTTTTAAATCTTGTCATCAACAACCTTAAAATCATCTTTCTCCAGTTAAGAACCCCTGTCTGCAGTCAATAACATAAAGATGCTTAAATGTGCTGCACCAAGTCCCTCAGCAAAAGCAGACAATAAATAAATAAATAAAAATAAAAAACAACAGGAGCAGTGGTATTGGTCCCCATCATTTCCATACCACAGCTTCCTGGAGCGTGTGACTGGAGGTATCCTTGCAAGGCTTTAGGGAATGTGAGCTTCAATGACACCAGGATTTCACTTTGACGAGAGTTTCACTTGCAAATAAATCTCATGGGAAGGGAATTCTATCATGCATTCACACCGTAGCTTTCATGAGAACTAAGTAATTGTTATGAACAAATAGCGCTGGTTAACTTGAGGTGTGGTGATTATGGCGATCCCTAAGAGAGGCACTGTGCTAAGTTAAAGGAGTCCTCAAATAATTATACGAGGGAAAGAAGCCAGAACATTTTTATGAGATTTAGGCAACAAAGAACAGTGTGGTTGTCAGCTTAAGTTTTGAAGAAACAAGCCCCAACTGGATATTTTCATTGTTCTCTGAGCTGCCTGGGAAATAGGATTAAGCACAAAGGACCTGAACTATAACAGGGACACGAGGGCAAAACCTCCCTTCCCATTTTAAGGAGGGGAGAGTTTAGTTATTCTACATTTAACATTGTTTTCTGTCTCTTGCCTTGATACTTGAGAATACATTATAAAACTAAATGGTAGAAGGAAAATTACAGGTATTTCCTCTACTACACATTCTGGGATGTTATATCACTGTGTTTTTAATATAAATCAAATCTCATTGATTTTACCAAGTTACCCTAACATCAAAACAAGAAGGACACAAAATTCAAAAGTTCAATTCGTCTATTTTTTTTTGTAAATATCCTGTAAACTTATCATGAGGCTAAATGGTATATAACATGTGTTATTTATTTAGCATAAAGTTTTTATGTGAATTATTTTATCTAATTTATTCTTATGAAATTTCTGTATAATAGTTGAAGCAAATATAATTAGAGGTCCCAATCATAAACAAATGAAATAGGCTTGAGAGATGTTTAGCTTGCCCCAAACTCAAACTAGAAAAGAAATGTTAAGAACGTTCAAAATGATAGCCTGTGCTTTAGCTTTGTAGAACATGTTATGACCAAAGCCAATTTAACATGTGCTAGGTTTACAAGTTCTTCTGTTGAGGATCTGGAGAGATTACTCTATGGTGAAGAGCACGGGCACCTCTCCCAGCAGACGCAGACTCCTTTCCTAGCGCACACATGACCACTCACAACTAACTGTCTGTAACTCTAGTTCCAGGTGACTCCTTGCACAAGGTGGCCTCTTTATGCAGCACACATCCATTAGTGAACAAACACACATACAATCAATGCTCCCATACACATAACATTTTCAAAAGAGGATCCTGTGTGGGTTTACAACTGATGGTTGAGACACAGGAAATAAAGGACTAAGGAAAAACCCAAGGCCAATGTTGGCCAATGTTGCCAGTAGAAGGAAGATAACGTGGTTCTCTGGCTATGGTTGGGCTCTCTGACTGGCATCAGGAACCGTACAGCATCCCTAGTCAAACCAAGAATCATACCTCCAGCTGCTAGGGCACCTCACTTCTCTGTTTCATCCTACTTTGCTGTATTTGTATAAAATAAATTCAGACCTCTTTCTTTGCTTTCTTCTTTTGTGATGCTGGAGACTGAACTCAGGGTCTCCTGCATGCAGAGTGAATGCTCTATCACTGAGCTATATCCCCAACATTCTTTTTAGCTTTTATGTTGAGACAGCATTTCAATAAATTTTCGAGGCTAGCCTGGAACTCGCTTCTTAATGAAAGCAAGACTTAAACTTATTTATCCTCCTTCTGCTTTGGATTCCCATGCAGCTTGATTGTACTCCTATACCACCAGGCCCAGGCCTATTATCTCTTTGTTGAAGAATGAAAAAGACTCATGTAGCCACTGAAAAGTCTCTACCTCAGATCAGGTAGTGAACACACCTTACTCTTACCTCACACTTTACTCTTATCTTTACAACCTTATTTTACAGATAGCACCTAGTGTTTGCCTTTTAAGAAACAGACAGAAATGTTTTACAGATGCTGTTGATCAATGACTTGGGAAGGTTATTGAGGCTGGGAAATCACTGAGGAAGGAGATCAATGAGAGGAGGCAGGGGGACCAGGAGCCAATATCATGATGAAACCCACTCGTTTGTGTGCCAACTAAAATACTTAATTAAAAAACTAATTGAGGCTCAGATAGTGTAATCAGAAAAAAAAGAAATCAAACAAAGGCAAACACAAAGACAAACGTTGGAATGAAATAAAATAAGTGAAAGCTACCAAATCACTGTTGTATTTGCTCAGTGGAATGTTTCAACCTCATCTAGAACTTTAATCAAACGTGAGTTTATTTTTTCCCCACATAAGAAGTGCTTCATGAATATGCAATCTCTGGCTTGGTATTAGATGATGTCACTGAGACTCTGTTATCTCTCCATGCACTTGACCTCTGTGTGCTTCTCTCCTCACCCTCACAATACAGCGGCCTCCCTCCTTGCTGTATCGCATAACATAACCATTCTAAGCTGGAAGAAAGGGAGGGAGCTAAGGCAAGAAGAAGGATGCCCAGTAAAACATTGTCTTTCATGGTCTTCAAAGTCTGCTAGGTTTCTGTTTATAAAAACTTATTACAACTACGTAAGCCCAGGACCTCCGCGTACAAATACAATGTGATCGTGGTGCCATGTGGGCATCAATAAAATAAGGTAGGAACTCTTCCTGAGGACAGGGACAGTGACAGTGACTATGAAGTTTGTCAGCCTCAGCTTCCATGAAAAGGCACAATTCATAGACAATATTTCTGCAGAGTTAAAACAAACAAACAAAAAAGATTCAAAAGAATACATGAAGAAAATACTTGGGGTTGGGGCATCCCAAGCTGCCCTGAACAGCCAACTCACCATGGTGGACCCCCATTCTCCCCATATCTCTCTGCCCATCTTCATCAGACCTGCGGATCCTGAAACATTCGGTTATCTTCCCTTCCCCACCTATCTCCTCTGCTGACTGAGTCCTCTGGTCCAACCCAAGCTGCTCTGAGCAGTCTGCTATCCCCAGTGGACCTCCATTCCCCCACCATCATTCCATCCACCCTCATCAGACCTGCAACAGGTTAGCTTCCCTTCTCCTACCCATCTCCTCTGCTGGCTGAGTCCTCTGGGCCATCCCAAGCTGCCCAGAGCAGTCTGCTATCCCAGATGACATCCATTCTCTGGGCACCTTTCCAGCCACCTGTATTGACCTGTGGTTCCTGAACCATACAGACCTGCTGATTCAAAACCATACAGCCCAAAGATATCCATCAGAGGCCTGCCATACCAAGACCATTGAGATTAATCCCCATCCCAATACCTATTAAACAGGAACATCCAGGGACCAAAACCATCCACATGGCTAAAGGCCCTCAAAAGAACACAATCAACAAAACTCAGGGCAATAAGAAAATATCAGAGCACAGTGATAGAAAGCCCTGGATATCTTAACACAAATGAAACACACATACACATACACATACACATACACATACACATACACATACACATACACATACACATACACATACACATACACATACACATACACAATGATCTTAAATCCAATCTTATAAAGATGATAGAAGACTTTAAAGAGAAAATAAATAAATCCCTTATGAAATATAGGAAAATAAAATCAAACAGGTAGAGGTCTTTAAAGAAGAAACAAATAAATACCTTAAAGATATTCAGAAAATACAATTAAACAGGTAAAAACAATAGATAAAACTATGCAAAACCTGAAAGTGCAGGGACTCTTATGGAAAAGTTGGGGGGAAAGATTGCAGGCCCCAAAGGGGGTAGGAACACCACAGGAAGACCAACAGAGTCAACTAACATGGATCCTTGGGAACTCTCAGAGACTGAACACACCAACAAGAGAGCATACACAGGCTGGACCTAGGTCTCCCCACACATATGTAACAGATGTGCAACCAGGTCTTTATGTGGGTCCTGAACAACTGGAGCTGGAGCTATCCCAAACGTTGTTGCCTGTCCGTGGAATATGTTCTAGCTGGGCTACCTTGTCTGGACTCAGGGGGAGAGGATGTACCAGGGCGGAGGAATACATAGGGGGGCCCCGCCCTCCCAGAGGAGAAAGGAAGGAAAAGATAGGGGAAGGAGCAACCAGAAGTGGGGCAGTGAGCAGGATATTAAGTGAGTGAATGAATGAATGAATGAATGAATAAAATAAATATAAAAAGGAAAGGCTTGTCCTAAAAATATGTGGTATAAATTTAGACAAAAGAATGTAGACACCAAAATTGCTGTCTATCACTGTCAAAAACATATAAAGGGATATGTACAAAGGCAACAAAATTTACTTTTTAATCTAGAAATAAATAAGCCTAATAAGAGATAGAATCTTAAGCCGGGTGTGGTGGTGCACACGTTTAATCCCAGCACTCAGGAGGCAAAGGCTGGTGGATTTCTGAGTTCGAGGCCAGCATGGTCTACAAAGTGAGTTCCAGGACAGCCAGGGCTACACAGAGAAACCCTGTTTCCAAAAAACCAAAAGAAAAAAAGAGAGAGAGAGAGAGAGATAGAATCATGAAAATCATGCAAAATTTTATTAGAATATATAAATACCCATATAAATGGATAGCTAACTCATACCTGTAGATGTAAAGAGTCAATATTATTGGCAGAGTAATTGAGGTAAATTTATAAATTTCACACTACAGGCATTTTTTCTGGTGATGTGCTCTACAATGTTGCGCTTCATTTTGTTGTTTATAAAAACTGATCATAAAATTGAATTCTTTCTACAGGGGTTTTAAACATAAACAAAGTCGCATCTGCCATTTTTCTCTGGCCAGTGATTTCTAGGTTGTATAATGAGCTGGGGACTTAAGAAGAGGACAATGTCCTGTTTTTCTCCTCAGTATAAACTGTGATCTCATGGAACATAATACATTTTAGGCTATGAGAAAAAAAATCCCATAGTGCAGCACAGGGTGACGGGACATCTGTGGACCCTTCTCAGCAGCCTTCTGGATACATGAAGAGGCCAGCTGCACACCCTCAGGCTCGACGCAGGCCACTTGTCTAGGTCAGGCCTTGAACTCCAGGCTGGCCTAGCACAGCAGGGGAAGATTCTGGTCTGCCTTTGTCCCACAGAAATGTTCCTTGGAGTTCTTCCACACCGATCTGATTCTCTTCTAGAATGTTCTTTGTAGTAGAATATTCCACATTGGAGTTATGCTAGGTCGGCTCCCATTTACAACTTTCATAAATATTCTGTTGGTTACAGGCTTTGTGAACAGTGATTCTTTTTCCTGTCAGCCCCTCAGGATTGATCTGTGACAAAAGTTTTCGTGCTCTCCTTGAGCATTTATTCCTTCTCTTGAAACATACATGTATGTCACGCATGCCTAAGTACATACATTTATTTGGGGAATCTGATTTCATCGCTCTTCCTTCTTGACTCCCATTGACAATTATAAAATTATAAAAATAACCACTGAAGCAGCTACCAAGAGTGCTGAGAGCCACCGAGCCATGCTGACTGGTAATGCAACATTGAGAACGAAACACTTTCTGTACCCTCTCATGACAATACTGTTGTTATTCAGTACTATTAAAGGAATAAAGAGTTAGCACAGGAATGAACCTGAACAGTGTGATTCTTGAGTCCTATGTCCTGGCCACACCCAAAGGAAGACAGAAATGTTGATTTTTCACAGAGAAATGATAGGTACCATGGCCCGATGCTATAAAATATGACTAAGATAACTATAAAATGTCTCATTTCTAAATACCGCATCTGCAAATAGGTCTGAATATGGAGTGATACCTTAGCCAATCTACTGACAAATCGATGGTCATGACGTTTCACGCAGGAACAGCAAGGGTGGCAGACAAACAGATGTCTCTAGAGAGAGAACGACAAACAGATGTCTCTAGAGAGAGAACACCACTCAGACAACTGGCAGATGGGGAGCCTAAAAGTGCAGCATGACTTCCACATGACCACAGACCTCAGCTCTACTGATAGAACACAAGGTAAAAATAAAAGCCTGGGGGAGGGAGACAGCCAAGTAACAGCACGGTATAGGATTTGGCCATGAGTTAGCCTGCTGTACCATAAATGTTGCTGCTGAGAAAATCTGCTTCTGGGGATGTATAACCCACATCGCATCACTGAGCAAAGCACAGACATGATTGAGCCACACAGGGCTTATTCTATTCCTTAAGTTATATCGTCCTATTACAAGATGAAAGCAGTATGATCATTGCTCTTAATTTATTGTAAAGGGCATTTAATCCTCTGAGCATAATCCTCACTAACGTAAGATGTCGTCCCAAAAGTAGAGATTCCTATTTTGCCCATAAGAAATATCCACAAAACTACATTTCACCAAAGGCTATGAGGCAAGAAAAGCCAGGGAGAGCAACAGGATGCCAAATTGATTCTGTTGGCTGAGCAGCATGGGGGCGTGGCTTTTACCTCCTGCATCTCATCTAGGAAAAAACAAAACAAAACCACATCAGTTACTTCCAATTTGCATTAGTTATGCAACAACCATTACAGTTCGGAACTAAACAGGACCCTTAACACTCAACTGACATTAACTGAATTTTAAGAACACCGTACTTCACAAATGTGAGAGTTCATGAGGGAATCTAATATTTGGAACTTCACACTCCCGAGAGGGTTATAGTTATTTATGACTAAAGTTTCCACACCAGCAACAGAAGACCAATGGGAGAATCTTAACCTGAAACTTTGTCATGAGCACACATAGCAAGGAATTATGGTAATCCTTCACACCAAATTTGCGGACTTTTGGTTAAGTGAAATAGATTGGAAAGAATGTGCAAAAACTAGGCAGAAATCTCGGTCCTGTGTGAACAGAACGATATTATAGAAAGTAAGTAAGGTTCGCTCTGGGTGTGGAAATCCTAGTAGAATATTCCAGAAAGAGTTTTGTTTTGTTTTGTTTTGTTTCTGCAGAGTTTGGCTAGATCTGGAGGTCACCAGAAGACAAGCATCTGCCCTATGGATAAGGAACAGCCAGAGCCTCAGGAACAGAGCTTTGAGAGACCACACAGTTTCTGACCCTGTCATGCGACACACATCTGAGGAGAGGATACGATGGTCCTGAAGGCTGTTCTAGGCTCTGCAGACTTAGCATGGCCCGGTTTCTGCAGGTAAAGAGCAATTAGAAATGAGTGGGCAGCAGACAGAGCCCAGCCAGCTTTTCCCTGAGGCAGGATTTCTTACCAGTACGACCAGTTCATCCTGACTTGGAAGGAATGCTTTGAAAGATAGAAGCATCCCTGGTATGAGACTGAAAGGCTCTCCTCAACCGAAAGTCTGTGTAGTTCTGTGAAAACAACCCACAGGCACACTGTACATACGAAGAGCACATTAGGCCAAATTGAAACCCAAAGTCAGGAAGCTGGGCTGTGATCTCAACTGTGAAGAAAAACTCAGGCCTAGAACACCAAAAGCAGCAAATGGCTGCTTTTGAGTCTTGGCCCATCCCCCACTTCTCTGACCTTTCCATCCTAAGTGTTTCAGAGGACAACTGGCCCAACCCCTTTATGTGTTTTCCTTCCCCTGGCACTTTGCTGTTAACCGGAGAAAATTGGCCAGAGTTCAAAAGCAAGAACTAGTCACTCAGAGTCACAGGAGGACAATGGCCACAGCACAATAAGTGTGGCTCTCTGTTTTACCCATAAGCCTCAAAGAAGTGAATTGAGAAGAAAAGACAGGCAAACATACTGTGAGGCTCAGCGATAAACTTTATCAAATGTCAGGGAATGAAGACCAGAGATGGTCACTGGCTCAGCCTCAAATAAGCATCGATGCTGGGCTTCAGGTCCAAACCTAATTCCAAGCCTTGGCACCCAACCCTGTTATCTACTGCCTTTCCTCTCAAATTTTCTAAGATTCAAATTAAAATTTAGGAACCAGCCAAAAGGAGAGAGAAATAATATACACACTCTGCTTATAACTCTTGGCACAGAAGGAATCCTTCAAACATTTAGAAACAGAGTTTAGATTCCACTGCAGTCTTCAAAGTAGGAATCGTTTGCTTTGAAAATGCCTTGAAGTTTTGGAAGCTGTGTATGTGAGTTGCCTGGTGTTTAATCTCTCTCATTAGTGGAAACTATGCACACACCGTTAAGCTCAGTGCAGAGTCAGCACTTACCCAGTTACATAAAAGAACACAGGCAACTCAGGTAAGAGTTTGCTCCAAATCTGAAGATAAATTCTTCTGCCGACTTTTGTTACAAGTGATTTCTAAAATATGTTACATGAATCAAATTAACTGAACTATCATGATCATTTTGCCAGGTACGGGTTGCTGGGGGCAGTGTCTGGTTTCTCCTGGGAATCAACCACAGCATTCATTCCTTGCTCACTAAGTTGTTCCATTACATTCCTATAGATGTTGGAAAGGCATCTTTGTGGTCATATCCATACTCCCGTGTCTCCCAGGCTTTAGCAATGCCCTCTGCATGCCCTTCCTGTAGGTATCTGATCTGGTTTTCAATGTCTCGGGAAGGTAACCGTTAAATGAAGGAAAACTTAATCATATGATAGATACTCTTTGAGTAGTGAACTAAACCCCCCCTTTAAAAATCCTGAATGCCAGTCTCTCTTAACACTCACCCACAGATCTGAAATCTACTTTACTCTTCCTAAGCTAAATACTGGCTTACTACGAGCCACACATGGCCATATTGGCAATGCCTAATCACCTTGATGATTGTTTAGTTAATAATTTGTCTTCTCAACACAACCACAAGCAACCAGAAGGGAGAAACCTGATTATCAGCAGAAGTCTTTTTTTTTCTGATATTTTCATTGAAAGATCGAATAAGTCTTCGGGTTGTATTTTTACAATCAATAACCAACGTTTATTTCTGGCTCAGGAGACAAGAACTCTTACCAGAAAACCAAGGATGGAAGTGAACCCCTGCTGGAGAGCTATTGAAATCTCCAACAAGCCACAGAGTTTTCGGGGCACTCTTAGCAAGCTCAAGGAAAACCCACTGTGCCAACAGTTAGATTAAAACAAGCTATTTCTAGAGTGTTAAGGCTCTATGTAATCTAACGCCTGCCAGGAATTGACAGAACTAGGCATTCTGAAGAGAAGCAGGATTCTCTGATGTGAACTTAAGCGAGATTGTAGAAAAGCCACAAGAAAGGTCATAACCTCTTCCCTTCCCAAGTCAGACTGTTCGTGTGTCAGTGTTGAGCTCCAAGTTTCATGGGTTTCTACATTTATTTAACACCATGCCACAATTTCTATACAATCCATGATATTATAGTGTGAATTAGAAATGTACATTAGATTTCTCACACTTTTCTTAGTTAAAAAAAAAGCATAATTAAGAAGCACATGTTGGATTAAATAGCAGCTTATCTATGTCTATCTACACAATTTACTTAAAAACAATCACTGGCTCTCCTAGTGTAAAACTCGAAAATGTACTTGACTTTCTTTGGAGTAGCCACCTTCAGCAGTAAGTGTCCTTAACCTTTGTCTAGTGGAACCCACATTTTGAAGTGATCAATGTTATGCCTAGAAGTAGTTTCCTCCCTCCAGGATAAGACTGAGTTCAACTTAATTTAAAGCAAGTACTTATTGAACATATTGGATGGTCCAGCAACTCTCACTGGTTGTGATAACAGTATTCCTCAAGCAACCTGTAGTTTTATAAGTCATTATAGCTCAGAAAGAATCCCATAAGGTAGGTCTCAGATAATAGAGCAGGCAGATAGAGAACAAAGGCTGTCATCAAAGGGCTTGGGACCCCACTGAATCATGACATCGCAAGATCTGATCTCATCTGTGTATCTAATAGAGTTTTGGAGCAGGTTGCATTCTTAGCAAATGGCCTGAGGTCTGAACAACGTCTATCAGAGACAGGAGTACTGACTGGTGATTAGAAGCCTCGGGGGAAGGCGGCACTCTTACATGTCTCTCTTTGAAGACTGGAAAGGATCCCCCCGAACCGCCCGTGACTCTGGATCTGCCATGAGCATCTTATGCTTACAGGGCCTGAGGACCTAGACACTGTTCCTTCTTTGGCTCCTTAGAACAGGTCCCTTGGATGAAGGTTTCTTATCAAGCTTAGCTGAGCAAGGAGTCACAGTGTCATTGGGAACAGTTGAAAGTTAGCACATAGGCCAAAAACATTAGGGTGGAAAACTAACTTTTTTTTCTTTTTTTTTTTTTTTTTTTTTTTTTTTAGATATCTAAGTTTCATTTCCTCTAGCTGAGCCACTTAACAAATTCTAAGAGTCATGGATCTAAAAGTCTCAAGGACAAAGAGAGAGTGGTTTGCTATTTTAGCTTTCGGGAGCATTCTTGCAAGCCAGAGGCTACATTTATCTTTATTTCCTGCCCTACGACAAGATAGATACCCCCCAAATATCTCACGTTTTAAAATTGTATAACGGATCAGTTGTTTGAGAAGGTATGCAAGAAGGGCAAGATGCCTTCCCCAGGTTTGTGTGGCTAATGGGGAACTAGTCATTTGTAGAAGTTGACTGGAAAGACAGGGCTACAGAAGGAGTTGGACTGGTGCAGATGTGAACTGCAGGAAAAGGAATAAAACACGGCAGAAAGAAAATGAGTTTTGTCGTCTGTTGTTAATTACTTGGCATGGAATTCATTTGGTAAAATTCTAGTTATGAAAGTTTATAAGTCTGTTTTATTTTATGTATACATAGCAGTCATAGAGAATAAGCCACTTCTTCATAATGAGTAATTAAGACTCCTCTTCCTTATTGCTTACCTTCTGTGTCAGCCAGCATGATAAGATTGACCCAAAGTTGTCTTAGACAAAAAGACAACTTTACAGCCCAGCGTTCTTGCTCTCTCAAGACCAAGCCAACCACACCAGGATCAGTAGAACCTTACTCACTCAAGTTGTGGTTCTGTTCTTGGCGCTGCCTACACTCAAGTTTTAAAGGAAATCTTGAGAAACTAAGCTGTTTCATGTCCCATTCTCATTTGATTGATAAACTATCACCATAGCCTGGATTTCCCCAGCCCTCCTCCCATGACTCCCTATTCTACAAAACAAAGGACTGCACACTTCTTCTCAATAGTCTAGACTATTTATCCTTGATTTTTTTCTGCCTGTAGAAGTAGCCAAATTCCTTTAAGCAGCTTGAGGTTTCTTTATTTGGAGCAAACGCCTGTAAGTCACTAAGATGTACAACTGCAGAGGACCCTGTACACAGGGAAGGATCCAGAGTTCCATGCAACATCAGGGGTCCCTTTACATCATTCTATACTAAGTAGTTCTTAGTTATTCTAAATCTCCTGTACTACAAAGTCTTCATTTGTTAAATGGTTAAATACACTATCTTCTTGACGAACTGTTAGAAACCCCCTTTGATTCGTTCTGGCTTGTTTTTGAAACTTTAAGTGATTTTATAACAGTATAGCTAGGCTGACACTCATTATGCAGCACTGTCTGGCTTCACACTTATAATTCTCTGTCTCAGCTTCCCAGTGCTTGGATTATAGTTTAACACCACAATACTCATCTTAGAGATACTTATGGGTGCTGAACTTTACATACAGATAAAAAGATGCCTAAGGGTTGGAGACTTTTCTTAGTCTCCGAGAGGTCTGGCTCAAACAATGATCATTGGCTATCAATAAAAAGACAGGTATGCTTCATGAACAGTAGAGAAACATTCCCACAAGTCTAGAATAATCCTTAAAATGAGCCTTTTACTAGCTACCCCAGACTAGCCATTCTTCTGCTCTCTTTCTGTACTTGTTTGACCTGGAGGTCACAAAGTGTAAGTGAGCTAGCTCCTCCCATTCAGTAGACAGCCCCATCATTGACCTTGGCAGACATCTATATAGTTGAAGGCTGGGGAAAAAAAAAAAAAAGACTCTTAACATAAATCTTCTGTACTTGCAGAGGAAATGTAGCCCATTCTAGTTTTTATATGTCTGCAGAAGAGGGCAGATGTTATATTACTTGCCTACCTAAATGAAAGTTAAATATTTAAAACCCATGAATCTGTGTGGGTTGCAAGTAGATTCTCCATGCTTAACAGGACATACTAGAACATGACACATTATGAAAGTATTAAAATATCCTAGTCATACATTTCCAGTGGGGGGAAAATATATGCAGCATGGATGTAATCCTATTGTATAAATATGTACCTAGAAAAAAAACAATCTTGTTCAGTTTTTAAAATGAATAAGCCCAACTATAACCTGCTTGGAGTAGAGCGTTGAGAAATATTCCTTATTTTCTCTTCTGCCAGTCCCTAAGGCACTTGTAAATAAAGGCCTGTATAGACCTATGTTTTACATGTATAATCGTTTCTTGCTTAGTACATATTCATTCTTTAAACATGCTTGATTAACCTTCCCTTGCTATTTAACTCCTAAACTTAAAGATGGTAGTATCAATTCATGTGTGCATCCCTCACCTGGTGAGGTTCCACAAACAGCCACTATCTGTGATTATTGCTGGACTGTTAGCACGTGCCTACCCGGGTCTGGCACATGAAGGCATTAAAAACTGTCATCTTGCACATTAGGAAATGGCATTGCTTTGCTTTAGGTTTTCAGCTTGACTTTGCTGGAGGTAAATAAGGCATGCGCCCTACAGTTTTGACTAAGCAGATCACCTGCCTACCAACAAGAAAAGGCAAAGCCACACCCAGTGGAAACCATCACATTGCAGCAGGACAGAGTGCTTTACTGGAGAGGGGAATTTTCTACTTTAGCTTTCAGCCAATTCCAGATTCTGTAGGTCATTATGAACAGAAACCCAGCCATGCCAGCCTCACATTTAGATGGCAGGTACAACTGCTTAACCCAGGACACAGTGGAGTACCATGGTTAGCACTGCTGAGTGAGGAGAGGGGATGCAACTGAAGCTTACAACTGATGTATGGTAGATGGAATAGTGGTGGAAGATGGTTCCTCTAGTCTGGACTACAAACATAAAATCTTGGAGAACAGCTTCAGGAAGCTGGTAGAGGATTTCTCACCAACTGTAACTCAAGTGTTTAGGGTATCTGATACCAGTGCCCTCTACACACACACACACACACACACACACACACACAAACACACACACACATGTGCACTTGCATTCATAATTTTATTTTTTTCTCTTTTTTTCATTAGGTATTTTCTTTATTTACATTTCAAATGTTACCCCCTTTCCTAGTTCCCTCTCCAAAAACCCCCTATCCCCTACCACCCCACACACACCAATCCACCCACTCCCACTTCCTGGTCCTGGCATTCCCCTGCACTGGGGCATCAAGCCTTCACAGGACCAAGGGCCTCTCCTCGCATTGATGATTGACTAGGCCATCCTTTGCTACATATGCAGCTGGAGCCATGGGTCTCTCCATGTGTACTCTTTGGTTGGTAGTTTAGTACCTGAAAGCTCTGGGGTGTCTGGTTGGATCATAATTTTAAAATAAATATTTAAAGTGCAATATTTGCCAAATTGGTCTACATAGCAGGTTCTAAACCAGTGTTACATAGTAGGACACTGTCTCGGAAGGAAGGAAGGAAGGAAGGAAGGAAGGAAGGAAGGAAGGAAAAAGAAAGAAGAAAAGAAAGAGAGAGAAAGAAAAAGGAAGAAAGAAAGAAAGAAAGAAAGAAAGGAGGGAGGGAGGGAGGGAGGGAGGGAGGGAGGGAGGGAGGGAGGGAGGGAGGGAGGGAGGGAGGGAGGGAGGGAAGGAAGAAAGCAAGCAGAAGAAAGTGTTTCCGAGACTGTTTTCTCTACAGCCAGGAAGAAGGGCACCCATGGGTTGAAGTTGGCAGTGAGCAGCCTTTGCTTGTCAATGAGCTCCATCTGTGCCTGCCCGTGCAGGCAGCTCCTGACTCCAGTTAGGAACCGCAATGCCTTCCCTTCGGCAGGGGAAGAACCGGCTTGTCTGTCTTCCTGTCTCCGTCCTCCGCTTTCACTCCCTTCTACTTTCTCTGTGTCCAAGAAAGTCGCCGGCATGAAGCACCCACAGAATAACTTGGTGCCTGGGATGGGAATGGGAAATGTGAATTTGGAGCACAGACAGTCCTATCACACTGCTGTCCTATTTCTCTTTGTACTAAGAGTTCATCATTAACTGTCTTCCTCACAAACATACAAACAAACAAATAAACAAACATAGTGCTACATACAAGGGGATGAGTACAAAGTGAATACAGGTAATGGGTACAAATTATGAAAAAGGATCTAAAGCTAAATGTTTACTAGCTCCAATTCTGTCATGGGAGAATTGTTTTGGGATGGTAGATAAGTGCATTAAACTCATTCTATGCTGCAAGTGTAAAATTCACTGTGAAGCTTCACAGATTCCATGCTGAATGCCTATTCTAACTGTACAGAAAAGCGCTTCTCAACTTGTGTGGCTCACAACCCCTGGGGGGGGGGGGCCTCAAACCAGCCATTCACAGGTGTAGCCTAAGACCATCAGAAAACACAAACATTTATATTATGATTCATAACAGTAGCAAAATTACAGTTATGAAGTAGCAACAAAAATAATTTTATGGTTGGGGGTCACCACAACATGAAGAACTGTATTAAAGGGTCACAGCATTAGGGAGGCTGAGAACCACAGATATAGAAGCTCATTAAGTTGTATATGGGCCTGGTTAATTGGGGTGTATGATATTTTTATTGACTGACAAGATCTTTTAAAGCAATAAAGTCTATAAGATTCTAAAATGAAAATAGTGCCGTGATATGCAAAGTGCACGACCCACCCAGAGCGGCCTTCTAAGCAGGTGTCAGGGAGAGCATCAACTTTGTATCAGTGACTCCTTCTAATTCTAAAATCCATAAGTAAATCTCAGAAGCTTGGGGTCCCCCGCTTCTCTTTTCCCTTGACACGCTCTGCTGTTATTTTTAATATGGCTGCTTCAGACTACCTGAGCCTTGACCATGTACTAAGAACGATGAAAAGCTCTTCTGCTCAGCCCCAGCTGGTATGTGTACAAGGTGGCACACACGTCTCAAATTGCGTTTGAAAGCCTGGTCTCTGTTCTATTATAAGCCTTGGATCCATACTTTTCATTTAGGAGATCAGAGATCCGTGACTACAACATAAGAAGTATTTTCAAAGTTCTATTCCATTCAACGGGTCTCTGATAGGTGATATTTATTTCTCTGTGTGGGAGAGGAAGGAATTTAAGGGAAGAAAATGACAGTAAATATGGCTAAAACTTATCATGTAAATGTATGAAACTATCCAACAATAAACACATAGGGTAGAAAACAAATAAATAAATATTTAGGTCACTTTGATTTAAAATGAAAATTAAATAATTCTGCTGAGCTTTGCTACCTGTAAGAGGATGCAAGAAGCCAAACTGTAAAGCTAAGAAGCACTGCCTAATTGGCCTAAGATCCCTGGCCAGGTACAGACATACTTGATGCTAATCTGCTTTCTGGTTCAGGTAATGTATTTGCATTTAACTAATATTCTAAGGATTGAAATACCTTAACCTTCAAAAGGTGTCTTTAATGAAATGTCGTGTCTGACACATGGATTTCTCTGGCAAAATTCCTTCTTAGAAGATTAAGGTACAAGAAAGCCAATGACAAATAGAGTCTCAAAAAGAACACACCCCTGCCTTACTGCCGGCTCTGCAAGAATTCTGTGCACATCAAACCCTTTCAGCCTCCAGGGTAGCCTGAATCACAAGAGAAACTGTTTCTGTCAAGTAACTCCTAAGAATTCCCTCTGATGATCAGCTCTCCCTATTGTTCGGCAAATCTCATCTGCAAGGTCAGAAAGAGTTTATTACCTTATTTCCTGTTACCCCTTTGAGTCAGCAAAAATCTTGGAACACCAAGTACAGCTTACTCTCTCAAACATTGTTTCAGACCGATTACTAATGTGATAACAATGAGTAGCCTTTCATCGCAGGCATTCAGCGTGTACACCGGAGTAGGCACCTAGCGACATGCATGCCAGTAGCACTTTAAAACACTGGAGTCATGTTTTAAATGAACTAGAGAATTTTACTATTTGAAATGGTATCTACTGAAAAGCTTTCGAAAGAGACAGGCTCCTTACTTTACCCATTTGATAAGCATTCATATTTGTATGCTAGTTAATTGTTAGGTATTTTTCTCAAATATTTTGAAAAGGGTTCTGTGAGTACTGTGATGATGACTTCAGGAAACACCATTTTTGCATCCAGGAAGCGAGCATATAAAGGATTTGGGAGTCTTGCCTTTCTTTCTCCCTAAGAAGAAAGAGTAAATAGATCAGGAATTCTAGGCTACACAGTCCAATTACATACACTATGCTACGAGGAGCACTGGCTCAAAACCATAGCTATCTATGACTAGAGCCAGAAGACAGAGGGAAAGAAAAGAGGAGGAGTAAGAAGGATCTTCAAGGTGGGTGATTACTACATAAGGGGTGCTGGTGCTTCCGGGCAGAAGTCACATCAAGGCAGGAAACATACTTTTCCATCTCAAAACTACTCCCTCTTTCCTATTATTGTATCACCATCTATGAAAGGATGGTTGCCTAGCTACGCAGGCTTTGAGTAATCTTTGAGTCAGCATTCTCTAGAATTATAGAGCTGGTTTACACCTTATGGACGACCCAATGCAGCCCCTCTAGTTCACTGACATGAGCAAGAATGAATGTAAAAAGATACTGCTTCCATTCAGCAAGTTATCACTACAAGCAGGAGAGGAAGGTCCAGCTCCTAATCTCTTACATTCTTATTGAAATGGTAGACAGGGTGGGACATACCTGGAATATCAACACTTGGAAGCAGCAACAGAAGGAATGCTCTAAACCAGAAGGCAGACCTCGACTATGTAATGAACTCCAGGGCAGCCAGGGCTACATGTGTAGTCCTGTCTCAATCCCATTGCTCATTCTTAGCACTGATACTTGGTTACTTTCTCTTGCTTCACCTGTTATTCTGTTATTCTACCATATACAAAGTACTGTGTACCCTAGTAGACAAAGTGAATCTTCCTACAGGTCTCTTATGTCTAGTCATGTCCTTTTCTCCTACCCTAGCTAAGGTCTCCTCTAAAACTACCTAAAATATTTTGAAAAGGAAACCTGTCCATAATACTCACTTGCTTCCATTTGCCCCAACTGCTCTAGTCAGTGTCTCTTAGATATGAATTTCGTGGTTCACACAAAAAAATTACAGACAATTCTAGAATCATGTTAATAAAGTTTTGAATTTTAGAACAAAATAACAGGTTTACCAGAACACTAAGCAAGAGAAACCCTCTTTTACGTTTTTAGTCAGGTGTCAAAGAAACTCCCAAACACATAGCCTATTGCTATAGACTTTGTTTACCCACAACAGGAGGGAGGTAAGTCCCTATTGCTAAAGATATCGTTCATTTCAGACACAAGGCCTAGAGGCCCCTAAGCTGAAGCTGACCTGAGAGCCTCCTGAGGACTTGCTTTCATGGTACTATATGGTACCATGTGAGTTTCCAAAGGAGGGAAGTAACCAAATGTCCTACCTAGCTATGATATACACACATGTATATGCATTATATTATATGCATGTAATATGCATATAAACCATATCAATGACCAGCATGATAACCCTAAGGGTGCAGTAATGGCATGCATGCCTTGGTGGTAACCAACAGCTCTCTAATTGGACTTACAACCTACTCAACATGAGGGAAAACATGCGTGGTACTGGAAGTCTAGCTAACTAGCTCAGTGGTAGTGAAATCATGGTTGTTGGAGGAGAACCTACAACCACTGTTTTACTGAACCTGATGTAATCTCTAAAAACACTCATTTGTTCTTCTACCACCCAGGTAAGTATAGAGTCTTCCCTCTCATCAAGGAAGCTTCCCGGTGCAACGGACAGAGTCCATTACAGAATACCACAAACAATCGTAATGGAGTTTTGTAGAACTCAGTGCCAGTGGATGCATCTACAGAACAGTCCCACACTTAAGGGTTAGGGAAGATTGCAGAAGGGGAGTGGACTGTGAGAGACAGACGAGACGATTGGGGAATTTTCTGTAAGAGTGGATCTCCTAGAAATGTCAGAAGCTGCATTCGTGTCTCACCAAAAGAACTGCTTGACTAGGAGGTGAACAAAGGCAGTACCAACAGATAAGTCACAGTAGGCAGGAACTAGCCCATGAGGTTCAAACTTACACAAAGAACTGCAGGGAATTAAAAATGCCAATGCTGAGAGAGGGAGAAAGAGTTTTCTCCAGGGAAGTGCTCACCACTTACTTATCAAATACCAAATGGTCAGCCCTAAAAACATGCGTATGAGTAACCTTATACTGACCAAAATGTTGTAGTTAGGAAAATACATGTTCACCTATGCATATAACAACAATTAATGAAAACAAATGGCTGTGGACTTAAAAGACAGCAAGGATGGCTCTATGGAAGGATTTGTAGGGAGTAAAGAGAAGAAGAATGTAATTATATCATAACCTCGAGAACAAAAGAAAAAATAATGGGTTCAAATTTGAACTTGAGTTCAAATTCATTATTGACTTCTAATGCTAGCTAGATTACTTGACCTCCACAAGTCCATGTTCATCACCATAAAAAGAATATCACAATGATAATATTTTAAACTAAGAATTCATTCCTTTCTGGAATTCATAGCGCTCTGAGCTCTGGCTTGTACTAACCTACCAACTAAGTCTTTCTTCCACAAGATAGTTTTTCTCTTTTATCAACATTGATCTCTCCATCTCCTGAACACATATCATCTTCTGGAGGTTGCCCAAATTGTAGAAGATACCCAACAATTCCTATTGTTAGTACAAATTCATCACGTGTATCATTGTCTTTCTCGTTTCTAGGAAAAGAAGTTGTTGGAGCAAGATACATGGGAAACAGTCCAGAGTCATAAGTTCTGAGCTCCCACAATGCCCCTTTTCTGGCAGAGGCCTGTAGCACCACATGGGCTCCTACATGAGACCACCCCTTACTGGTACTCTTCCAGTGCTTATTGCTTTATTGTGACAGTCATCAGGCTTATGTGGCAGTGTGAGCTTCTGTGGCCATGTCAAACTAAATTCCCCAGCATTTCTTTGTTATTATTCTCTTTTAATCTGTCCTTAATGTTTCCAGTTGTACTAAATAACCCCAGAGAAATCCGGAGCTTGTGGGTAAGTGGAGAATATCACCCTGTTGCCTCTTAGATCTCATCTCATCAGTTCTAAGTATGTGTATTAAACAAAGGATAAACATGGACACACTGATACTACTCAACCACCTCTGACAGTCTCACCATGCTTTTGCTAAGGCATGCAGTAACTATTGCCACACCTTTGTTCTTTATTAGGCTTGCCTTCCCAGTTCATCACAAACCTCTGTCCTTTTCTCCCATGCTAATAAAATCTGAGACAGTGCTGTGATGAACGTCTCCTGGTTCTGCTAACTTTCAAATGTCCGGGTTTCTAACCTAATGGAAGACACTTCTCTTCTACTTCAGAGTCAGTGGTGAACCCAGTTGATACCTAAGAAGAACCCAGGAAACCCAGAACCTCCCCCTAACTATCGCCCCCCAACTTTGATGAATGATTTAAAATCACCACATTTCCAATAATAATTTGCAAGTCACAGGGGTCTCACCCTCCGGGTGAAGCATTTTAATCCACATAAAAACACTTCCAAGTGGGAGTGGATGTGCAAGTGACACTACGGAGCAGAGTGCCTTGTTGAGGGAACAATCAGGATGCTAAAAATTGAGCCCACGAGGTTCTCTGGGGCTGGACATGCGTGGATCTGCTCAAAGGGTGAGGGACAGTTTTACAATCTCCAAAACAGCTACTCTAGCTTGCTGAACTTCACATCCTCCAGGGAGAAGAAGGCGGAGGGGTGTGCTAACTTACATGTAGACTCTGTGTGGGCCAGAATGTGCCATGACAGGAATACAGTGGGAGTTTGATAAACACCATTTATTATAACTGTGATTACCAATTCCAACTGCCTTACAATAATAGTTTCAGAAGTATCAAATAATACTAATGGCTTTAAGCTAACATCCCACATCCTTTATTACTTAAAAAAAAAAAAAGAGTACATTGTGATTTAACTAGTGCATCATCAATTTTATTTTATTGCCCATAAACTTGATAGAAATATTTCCTTGGTATGGTTTTGTTGCTGTTTTAGTTCGAGCTTTTAAAGCAAAAATCTTTGAAAGAGAACTTACCCTTTTACCTTTTGCCTTAAAACACAATCTCTGTCCTCTGTTATCCCTGCAGACAGGAACGTAGCTAAATGTCTTCTGAGAGGCTCCACCCAGCAGCTGACTGAAACAGATGCAGAAACCCACAGCTAAAGCTTAGACAGAGCTCAGGAAGTCTTGTGGAAGGACTGAGGAACCTGGAGTGGATAGAGACTCCACAGGAAAGAATTAACCAGCAGAGTCAATTAACCTGAACCTTTGGACTCCCAGAGACTGAACCTCCAACCAAAGACATGGGTTGGGCCTAAGCCCCTGCACATAGGCAGCAGAAGTGCAACTTGACATTTATGTGGGTCTCACAACTGGAGGAGGGCTTACTCTAACTCTGTTTTCTGACTGTAGACCCTGTCCTCCCAACTGGGCTGTCTTGGCTGGCCTCAGTAGGATAGGGTATAGCTAGCCCTGCAGTAACTTGATGTGCCAGGATGGGTTGGTAAGCAGGGGGACCAGACCCATCTTAGAGATGAAGGGGAGGGAGTAATGATGGAAAGGGCCATGTGAGGGAGGGACTGGGAAAAGAGGGGCACTGAAACTGGGATGCAAAGTGGATAAATAAATTAATGGAAAAAAAAAAAAAAACCACAGAAAAAAATTCTCTGAGTTAGTTACCTAGAGTTTAGAGAATCAGTTCACAGTGGTCTTCCCATAGGGAAGAAATCAGATAGGGTTTTTGTTGTTATTGTTTTGTTTTTGCTTGTTTTTTTAATTGTTTTTGTTTTCTGTTAAAGGCAGGGTGAAGAATAGAATAGTATTCATACAAAGAGGGGCAGGAGAAAAGGAACATGTGCACCTTCACACTGGAAATGCTGCTCCATAGAATTCTTAGATATGACATCACCAGTTTCTGGTTTCACAATAAGGAGTCTTAGCTGCTAGGGCTGGTCAGCAGAGCAGGTCAGAGAAGGAAGTCAGTTTAAAATGCCCTAAACCTCTACAACTTGCCTCTTTGGACTTAGACATGTCAAATATGCTCCACACAAAGTCCAGTGTTTTTCTGGAATGAACCAGTGGGGGCAGATAGAAAAAGTGAGGCATTCAAACATATTTAAGTTGATAAAAGTCCACACTGTACTTTTACTTGGCTTCAAGAAAATTAGACAATCATCAAAAAGGTTTTAAAAAACGTGCCTGACAGGATTTAAAACAAAAATGAAAACAAATTTATAGGTAAATTACACCATTTCCAATGTAGCTGAGGAAATGAGATACATGTATTAAAGTTATAAAAAGTGGTTTTCAAACATTCCATCCAACATTCTGTGCTCACTGCCCGGGATTGTGAGAGATGTTATTTAGGCTAGCGGCAGTTCAAAGACAGATACGGCATCCATCAAGAAATGCTTGATGTTCAGGTTTATGGCTCCCAGACATTTATGACTTAAGAAAAACAATGCATGGAGAAAAAGATGTGGCCAACCAATCTCTGAGACAATTGTTTTATAACATAATGTCTGTAACCCCGTTGTGAATTTATTGTATCCAGAATCCACTCCGAAGAGCTGGGGTGAGACACGTCAGCTAGTCGCAAAACCTCTGGACTGCTGGGATGGATTTTAGGAACCTCTGCGACCTAATAAACAAAGAAGGTGTGGTGGGAACCAAAGTGGAAAATCCGGATCCCAGCCGCCTCCCAGCAGATTACTCTCTGCAGTGATGCACAGTAAAGCAGTCTTAGCCAGAGTGTAGAAACCGTGGGCCAGCCTACCCCCGGCTGAGACCTCTGAAGCCTGGCCATAGTCAGTAGGCAAGCTGCAGAGGCAGCTTGTATTCCTACGACGCGTAGTAGCAGGGGAACTATTTCTTCTTCTCCACTTAGGTGAAGCAAGGCTCCTATGTATATCTGCCACAAACTCAGATACTCCCTGCCTCTGGCCATAGAAACGCCAACCAAACAAGCCTTACACAGCTGGGTTCAATGGGTTTATTTCCTTTGGATAACACTGCCAGAGCTGGGTAGTTCAAGGCTCGTACAGCAGCGTCACCACATCATTCAGTTTCCTGAGCATCTTTTGTTTCCCCTTTGGGCCATTTTAGCAAGTGGATTGCTCGTTCACACTCAATGCACTGTGGTTGCAAGACCACTGTGTCTGATCAGAAAAAGCAAAGCCATGTGTGTGTGGGGTGGGGGTGGGGCGCTACTCTTGTGAATGATTTTCCTGCCTGTAGATGCCTATTCGTACTTCATTAGACAAATAATGTTTTGTGACCAAATCTTGCTGCCTGAAAGGCTGGAAATATACTTCTTAAAACGTATCCCCATTCTGAGAATGGTATTTCCCCTCACCGACCAGTAAAGAAAAGATAGCTGGCAAGTAGCCGCCATGTTCATCACACTCATACATGGAAGCCATACATTGCCCAAATAGGTAGTGTAGTTTGTGTAGGTCAGCAGTCACCCTCAAGTTCATCAAGCCAAACCCTGAGAGCCCACCGATGGAGTTCTCCTGTCTAAGCTCCTACTTTTATAACCGCCTTACACAGTAGTTATAAGCTGGAGCCTTAGACCAAATCTATGTGGATGCCTGCACATGTGGACGTAGGGAAGGTTTCCCGACACAAGGTTGAGTCTGTTCATTGACCGATTATGCATGGGTGGCTTTCCCACTACATATCAGCACAGGTGAGCAGCTACTAGAGACCATGGCCTGCACTCCAAAGCCTAAAGAGTTACCACGTGGCTCCTCATTTCAAGACGGGCTGTGACTAGACTAACTCAGTTCTAGTGTAGACCTTGACTTTCCCTTGTCCTGTGGACCTAGGGATTACCATGAGAAAACAGAGCTAAGCAGAAGCTGGGGAGGTGCAGAGAATTCTTTCCCTTGATCCTCTTGTGCATACAGATGTACAACAAACATGGAGGGACCTTGGGAGAAAGGCCAAAAATAAATAAATAAATACATACATCACAAAAAACGTTAAACCTGACATTCTTAATCCACTCAGTCCACACTGAGAGTACTCCCTCTCCAGATCTCTTGCTTTGTGGAAAAATAAATCCCCATCATATAAATACTGGTGTGTGAACAGTTGTCAGACTTTATGTTCATTACAGCTGAAAGCTTCCCTAACGGCGCAGCTTAGGTCCCGCAGGGTTGTTTTGAGAACAGAAAGCTTCAGGAAGGAGCAAACCCCAACCACACTGTATAGTAATTGGAAGGGCTGCTCACATTTTACTTTTAAACCATAAACTCCATAGTACTATAAATTCAAGCCATTTAAACACAACCAATCTAGACTATGCTTGCATCAAGTACAGTTTTCCTCACCATCACAGATCTTGACCTAGCAGCAATAGTGGTGCACATTTGAAATCCTCCACACTCAGAGAGGTGAAGCAGAGGCAAGGTGATTTCAAGACCAGCCTGGGTCTGCATGAGATAGTGTCTCAAAAAAAAAAAAAAAAAAAAAAGCTACTTTGTTGCAGAGAGCCCTGGGGCTAATTATATTTGATGTTAATTCCATTCTCCTGTGAGTAACTGCAAACAAGGAATGAGTCAGCACTCAGGTGATTTCCTGTAAACCTGCTTCCCACCTTAATTTGTAAAATAAAAGAGAGCTGATGATTGGGCAGATAAAAGGAAAGGTGGAGTGGAAGGTTGAGAGAGAGAATGAGGAGAAAATGGAAGAGGGAGAGGATGCAGAGGAGGAAGAAGAAAAGCAGAGCAGAAGCACATGGCCTGGAGAAATCACAAGTTAAAGGGGTCTCACAGATGGGGAAGATGGTAGTGTAGTGGTAGATCTGCCCAATCTAGGCGCTCAGCATGTATTCATATTAACTGAGTTGTGTTTTCATTGCTGGGGTATATTTGGGTTGGAGACATTTACCGCAACACTACTTGAGTAACCTAGAAACCTTGCCTGTCTATAACTGGGAAAAATGGGGTCTCTTCTCCTATTCGTGAGAATTGCATAAAATTTTAAGTGCATTGTCCTTGGCTAAAATGATTTAAAAATATTACTATCTGATTAATAAAATGCCCTAATTCATTTTAGTTATTCAGTTTTTAAAACTATTAGCAATATTTAATTATCAGTATCCTGGATGAATTTTGATTGTACGATTTTTAAAAAAAATCTTTTCTTTGAAAAAAAAAATGTGTGCCTTTTTATTAATTGATTATTTTATTTATTTTCAACCCAAATATTGTTCTGCCTTAGTCCCCCCCCTAGCAGAGTTCTTCCCCCATCCTCCACCCCCTCCCCTGACCCTGGGAAGTGAAGGCTCTACATGATTAGGTGCATCTTCTCCCACTGAGGCCGGACAAGGCAGCCTTCTGCTACATATGTGATGAGGACCTCAGACTAGCTTGTGTATACTCTTTGGTTGGTGGCTTAGTCTTTGGGAGCTCCCAGGGGTCTGAGTTAGTTGACACTGTTGGTCTTTTTATGGGGTTGCCACCCCTTCCAGTTCCTTCAATCCTTCCCCTAGCTTTTCCACAGGGGTTCCTGACCTCCATTTAATGCTTGGCTGCGAGTATCTTCATCTGTCTCTGTCAACTGCTGGTAGAGCCTCTCAGAGGACAGCCGTGCTAAACTCCTGTCTGAAAGCACAACATAGCGTCAGTAATAGTGTCAGGGATTGGTACCTGTCCATGGAATGGATCCCAGGTTCAGTGATCACTGGTCAGCCATTCCTTTAGTCTCTGCTCCATTTTTATCCCTGCATTTCTTTTAGACATGAACAACATTGGGTCAAGAAATTTGTAGGTGACTTGGTGTCCCCATCTCTCTACTGGAGATCCTGCCTGACTACTGGAGGTGGTCTCTTTAGATTCTTTCTCCCCACTGTTGGGCATTTTGGCTAAAGCCACTCACATTTGAGTTCAGGTCTCTGGGACTTTCTAGGACCCATGAGACCCTTCATAATCTGTGTCTGGATGTTGACATACCCAGCCTTGTGCAGGCCTGGGGAATTCCATCACAGTTGCAGTGGGACCATACCCTGAAAGACAGCATTTTTGAGTCCTTCTAGCTTGTTCACTCATGACACTCTCTCTTCCAAACTGTTCCCTGAGCCTTGGAAAGTGTTGTGTCAATACCTGTTGAGGGCTCAGCACTCATCCATCATTTATTCTAAGCATCATCAGCATCATGAGTGTCTGCACTCACCACAGCTCATTCAAAGAGAAGTTTCTCTGCTTAAAGACAAGAAGAGCATTTGTTGCTAGCTATAAACAATAATTAGACTGCCGTTTGGCATCATGCCAGTTTAGGTAAACAACAGCAGTAGCCTTTCTCCTAGTGTCTATGACTTCCCTAATGAGTAAGTTTTTATAGGGTCTCTTTCAGGAGTATAGGGGGGAATTGCATAGAACAGTGGTTCTCAGCCTGTGGGTCAGGACCCCCTTGGGGTCCTGAAAATTTACAGTTGTGAAGTAACAACAAAGCAGTTGTATGGCTGGGGGTCAATGCAACATAAGGCCTGCAATATTAACTCTTGACATGAAGGAAAACAGGTGACCCAAAGGCAGCTGCACCCCAAGGAAGCCTATTGCACTATGGGTGACAAATCACAAAAGCTGCATCCCTGATTGCCTGCACAGTCTGGAGACGTGGTGGCCACCCAGAGTCTCCTCTCTTCAGCAATTGTCACTCCTTTTAGGAGTAGAGAGTTCCTAGTAAATCTTGTAAGTTTCAGGATCTTCTTGAATTTAATAAGTTTTGTTTAAAATCTATTGAGTACCTCCTCTTCCCCAGAGGGAATATTTCAATTCAGAGGAAAATAATTATGCAAGAGTGACATTACCCTACATGTACAATCTGAAATGGGTCTGTCAGTGTAAAAGTTGTGTCCTTTCTTAATAATCTTGAACTGTGACCAATGAATAGGACATTATATCACCTCTCTCTCTCTCTCCTTTCCTTTATAGTAATATAATAGATATGTATCAAATGCCCAAAACACCTGAAAAGAACCAATTTCAACTATTCTTTCTAGTAGTTACTCCAGTTTTAAATTTAGTTGGACATTTGGAAACCTATTTTAGACCAAGAAGAACATGTTCAAAGCAAAGCAGTTTGCATATCTCTTAAACAGGAGTCAACAGAGCTGGGGAAGAGAATGTTCTTGTTAACATCATTTATTATAACAGTTGAAAAGCAAGGAAAGACTTAGTTTGATGAAGTGATCCTCCAGGCTAACTAGAAGTCAAAGTCAAAAGGCTTCTGGATTTTCTGCATTTATACATTGGCCTAGAAAGAAAAACAATCATTTGATTAAATATTCCACTTTTACTACCAATTCTACGCGACTATCCTCAGAACCTTACTTATTTTGCAGTTTGTTTGTTTTTCAAGGAGGAATTGTAACAGTTACAAAATGGTGATGTTATGTGTGATGGTGAACAAGAGAAAAACTTAGAATAGCATGTCAGTCACGTCTGCCTCTTGAGCAATGAGTCTCTGTTCTGAGCACAAACTCCCAGCTCTGTGTAAGACCCAGTGGGGCTATCAGGCAAACAGATAAAATGTTGACTAGAGGTGACAAGTGCACTCTTAGATCCACCTCTCTGCATCATTATGTAAAACGTTCATGTTCTACAAGTCAGAGTGCTTTGCCAACACATTTGTTGCTGTTTAGTCATTCCTGGAAGCACCAATCTGGACCCCTTCTGCTCTTCCCCAGTGACCATCTCTATGCCCAAGATGAACTCAGCAGCTTCCCTCCTCCAGATTCAGCTGCCACACGAATCCACTCTGGCCTTGGTTCCAAAGGTTTGACTTTTGCAAACTCTGACACAGATTCTCTGTCCTAGGAGTTTGATCGATAGCTGACTGAATGGCTAAAGATAAGGAACTGTAACTGATTCTCCTACACACACACACACACACACACACACACTCACAAACACGCACTCACATAGCTTCTTTCTGCTTTTCTGGATTATGATATTCTAGTATGGTGCCTTTAAATTTCCGCACCTACATCTACTCTATCTCCTGTTCTTCAGTTCTCTTGGGGTCCAATAATACTGTTCCTTCCAGTTGCCATGGAGCAATGGCTCACCACCATTACCATTTCCTGGCAGCTTCACCAGGTGTAGTTTCTTCTCTTAATTCATCCTATGCTCATGCCAGGAATAGAGACCAATTAATACACAATTTAGTTGAACCCCTTCAGCGTGCCTGTGTTGGGGGATGGTTTTGTGCACGGCGTATCCAGACGCTGGTTACTGTGCCCAGAGAGATCTGATTACAGTCCAGGCATTGACATTGTCAAGCATCTCCTGTCTCAAAGGTGTTTAAAAAATGTTTTCCATCATCTCTGATTAGTTAATAAAGAGCTCGGCAGCCAATAGTTAGGCAGGAGAGGAGGAGACGGGACTTCCGGTCCCAGTGAGAGGGTCTCTTGTGGGGACCAGAGAGAGCAGAGAGTGAGAGAGATTTTCCATTAAGATTCGCCATGACGGTTCCTCAGAAAACTGGATATAGTACTACCGGAGGATCCAGCAATACCTCTCCTGGGCATATATCCAGAAGATGCCCCAACTGGTAAGAAGGACACATGCTCCACTATGTTCATAGCAGCCTTATTTATAATAGCCAGAAGCTGGAAGAAACCCAGATGCCCCTCAACAGAGGAATGGATACAGAAAATGTGGTACATCTACACAATGGAGTACTACTCAGCTATTAAAAAGAATGAATTTATGAAATTCCTAGCCAAATGGATGGACCTGGAGGGCATCATCCTGAGTGAGGTAACACATTCACAAAGGAACTCACACAATATGTACTCACTGATAAGTGGATATTAGCCCAAAACCTAGGATACCCAAGATATAAGATACAATTTCCTAAACACATGAAACTCAAGAAAAATGAAGACTGAATTGTGGACACTATGCCCCTCCTTAGAAGTGGGAACAAAACACCCTTGGAAGGAGGTACAGAGACAAAGTTTGGAGCTGAGATAAAAAGATGGACCAAGTAGAGACTGCCATATCCGGGGATCCATCCCATAATCAGCTTCCAAATGCTGACACCATTGCATACACTAGCAAGATTATGCTGAAAGGACCCTGATATAGCTGTCTCTTGTCAGAGTATGCCTGGGCCTAGCAAACATAGAAGTGGATGCTCACAGTCGGCTATTGGATGGATCACATGGCCCCCAATGAAGGAGCTAGAGAAAGTACCCAAGAAGCTAAAGGGATCTACAACCCTATAGGTGGAACAACATTATGAACTAACCAGTACCCTGGAGCTCTTGACTCTAGCTGCATATGTATCAAAAGATGGCCTAAGCGGCCATCACTGGAAAGAGAGGCCCATTGGACACGCAAACTTTATATGCCCCAGTACAGGGGAACGCCAGGGCCAAAAAAGGGGAGTGGGTGGGTAGGGGAGTGGGGGTGGGTGGCTATGGGGGACTTTTGGTATAGCATTGGAAATGTAAATGAGCTAAATACCTAATAAAAAATGGAAAAAAAAATAAGAACATGAAAACAAACAAACCAAAACCTTGAAAAAAAAAAAAAAAAAAAGATTTGCCATGAGCAGGTTGCTGAGGAGTCGCCATAAGATGTCCATGCAGCAGGAACAACCAAGTCAAGACTAAATTAGCAAGTAACAGGACACATGGCTGGGTGGTAGGCAGCCATAGATGGGTTACAATAGGTGAATATCTGCCCAGCTATGGTGCAAGAAGGTTTTTAGTCAATATAAGGTCTTTGTGTCTTTATTTGGGAGCTAGAGCCATTGTAGAAAGCCACAATTCCCTTCCCATGTTTCCTTCAATTTCTCTCCACTATAGGAAATCTAAGCTTAGTCTTTTAAACTTAGTGTATAAACTAACAGCCTCCCCCATGGCATTTCTGTACGTGCTCGGTTGTGGCTAGCCTCTCTCCCTCTCCCTCCCACCTATCCCCACTCTCTCCTGTCCCCTTTCTCTAGCCTCTACGTGTATCCAACTTATATCCCATGGTTTATTATCCTATCAAAATGCTTCCCCTAAAGCTCCCCGCCCCCACCACTGGCCCCTTCTTAGTTTTCTGGTCTCTAACCTACATTCGTTTCACAAACACACAAGCACCAGAATTAGAAGCTAGGTTGTCATACGAGGGAGGACATGTGATACCTATCATTTTGAGCTTAGGTAATATCACTTCGTCTAATAATTTTTTTACCACCACTTTCCTGACATTTTTGCATTTTCCTTTTTCTTTATGTTCGAATGAATCCCACTTCCTAATTGTTGCAAACAGAGCAGTAATGAGCATGCGTATGCAAGCATCTCTGTGGTAACACACAGAGATTTTTTTTTTTTTTGGTATGGGATTTGTATATGCCCAGGACTCATATGACTGGATTGCATAGTAGGTCTACTTTTTATTTACTTAGAATCCTCCACTCTGATTTCCATAGGGGCTTGTCAGTTTACACTTTCACCAAGAACAAAAATTCCTCCTTCTTCTTATCGTCACCAGTATTTGTTGTATTCTGAATAACAGCCAGCGTGACTGAGGTAAGATAGGTTTTCAAAGCAGTTTTCATTTTCATTTTCCAGATGCTTAAGGATGTTGAACACTCTTTGTTTTTGTTCTTTAATGCTTTGGGTATATATATATATATATATATATATCCATTGCTCACTTGAATTTCTTCATCTGTTCAGCCCATTGGTCTATTTCTCGGTTGGCGGTTTTGAGCTGTGAGGTGTTGCATTTCTTTTACTTCTTTGTGTATTCTAGATAGTGACCTCTTGTTTGAAGTATGGCTGGCAAGAAAAATGTTTACACATATCCGATACAGAGGCAGTCTTATTTCAAATATCTGTCTTCGGTTGGTTGAATCTGTGGATACTGAGCCTTTAGGTAGAGAGGGCTGAGTGTACTCTATCTTATCTCTCTGAGCAGCAACATGATAAATGAGTACCTTCTGGCAGAACCGATATTCCAGCGCTTGTGTTTCCTTGGGGTTATTTGCTAAATCTGTGCAAATATTTAAAAAGTACCATGAGAAGACGACAATGGATCTCTTAATGTGAAACTGAAAAAAAAAACATTAGAGATTGCCATAAAAAAATCAAGACACAAATAAGAGTCTTAAAAATGAGGAAATGAGGGGCTGGAAAGACGGTTCTGTAGATAAACGGGTGAATTTATTCATTTTTCAGCCCCAGGACCTAACTAAGATGCCACTGTACTTCCTCTTTGAATTCATTTGTATACACTGCTGTGTCAAAGGTCACAAAATACCCAGAACATCCATGCACTCTCCAGAATGGTTAAGATACAGGGACAGAGGGGACCTTGATGCTGGAGCATGTGAGAGCATGACAATACCACGGCAGTATGCAACAGTCCTGTAGAGTCCGTCTGCTCTGCCTGGGGTCCTAGATCCACTCCTCTAAAGGACTGGTCTGAACGTTCCCTCCTGACAACACAGGGGATTTGATGATTACAATTAAAGAAGCAGCAAGAGCAGCCCCAGCCCAGCATGGTCAGCCCAGGCAGCTAGAGACAGCAGACGGGGATGAAGGTGGTCTTAGAGAACAGACAAAAATACTCAAGAGGACACGCTGGGAACTCTGTTTTCAGGTTTTGTCTATAAATTCCTGTCTGATCTTGTAGCCTATCTAGCAGTCATTAACCACAGGAGCTGCAGAGAGAGCCTCAGATTGGGACTCACTGTGGAGAGGAAGGGAGGTGAATCACCGAAAGAGTGGACTCAGGTAGACCAGAAGTCGGGCTTCACTTTCTTCTTCGGTTGTGCAAAGTTTGTTTGTGTTGGAGAATGACTTCCTATGTTGCCCAGGATGTCCTCAAATACACAAAAAGAACAGAAAGGCTGAGAACATTTAGGAAAAGATTACTTTTTAGCAATTTTCTAGATGTGCACTTTTGGAGTTTTCCTTGAATGTTTATGTAGTTCTCAGGTATAGGGTCTTTCTAACTTCTGTCTTGATTATGAAAAGAATTAGTAAGAATGCTGTCCCCAAGATGTATCCAGAGATTAAAATCAATGGGCTGAGTGGGCATTTATTCAATAGCTACAAGGTTAAAGGTGTAATTGTGTAATCAGAAATTTTAATTAGAAATTTAAAATGTGTAGGGTGGTTCTACTCTTTGCTCTACAAAACAATAAATGGATATTTAGGCAAGGTCACCCTGAACACTTTTTAATCATTTTTTTTCTCGACATGCAAATGGTCGTATTTTGGTTGTTAGTAGGACTCTTGAGAAGCAAAGATTGATTCATACCATTTCCAGAAAGTAATCAGACAGCTCTCAGATGGTCCTGTGATAAGAGGGTCACGTGAAAAGTTCTGGCTAGGGAAAACAGACTGTTCATGTGATGCAAGCAGTTGCTGTGGGTTTCAGTAAACTCCAAGATTAAAAGAGTTAGGTAGGGGCAAGGACTAGTCACCAAAAAATGGAAAAGGTCTGAAACACAAGTGAGAAGACCATTAGTTCAGTTTTCACGTGTTGCATTTGCTCTTGTGAGAAGGCTCCAAGTTGACCTTTCAAACAACTATGAAACACGTTGGTATGCCACTTAGAAAAGTAGACAGCTGGATATTCCTGCAGGAAGGTATCTACGTGTTCATGATGTCAAAAACAGCATGGACATAGGTGTGTGCTGGGTTCTACTTTGAAGATGGTCAACACTTGAAATATGGGAAGAAAGTCTTGTAGTAAAGACTTGAGAGGGAGCAAGGAGACACCTAAAAAGTCAGGAGCACGTGCTGCATTTTGAAAGTCAAAAATAAATGTTATTTTAAAGATTGAGATGTCGCTGTGTCTCTCACTGTTGGTAGAACTCGTAGGATAATAAGAAGCAGTGAATTGCTCTGAGCATCACATTAGTGTTAAAAGGTTTCCTCCACGGGTTTCTTCTTCACCAACGCCCTAAGTCTCAACATGGCAGAGGGATCCTCCTGGGATCACGATCAAGGACCACATGAGGTGCTGTGCTGTTCAATCAGATTTGGAAAAGCGAGCAGAAGCATTTTCCTACAAGGAGAAAATGGTCCTTGTGAGTTATGATTTCACGCAATTATTTAGATTAGTTATAAGTGTCTTCACAGTCACCGTGCAGATTTCCATCTTGAAGGCGAGAGAAAGCTGAGCCTGGCATTTCTAAGAGTAGGCAGATAGAAATGATAGAAACACGTTCTGAAGGTGTGCGTAGGGGGAGGGAGAGGTCAGAGAAGGCTGAAGGATGGCGACGCTCATATGAAGACTCTAAATTATCCTTGTTTCCCAGGGGGCTTGTGGGTGCTGGGCAGTGCCTGTGTGTGTGCTCTGTGTCCACAGAACTCAGTGCTGCATACATAGTGCACGAAGAAGACAAGGATGGGAACCTGAAAAGCCAGGATTTATACTGAAATCCAACACATTTGAAAAAGCTATATCTCAAGTGGAGTGTTGACTCATTCTTTCCAAGCAGATAGATGAATTACTGATATTTGAAATAATTTTGATGTTTCTGATTTCATAATGCATTTCCTGATCCTTTCCCTGGTCTTTATTATTTATCATATGCATATAATGAATTTTTTTTAACTTTGTAGACTAGACACGCCTCCTATCCACTGAAAAGGAAGCAAGGAGAGCTGTGTCATAGGAAAAGCTGCCTCAAGGCAAAACGAGCTCGATGCTATTACACATCTTATTCAGGCCTTACAGTAAGTGCAAGGAGTTAGTCATAGATTCCCGAATCTTACAGAAAGGCACACATATAATGAATGAAATTCCTTGGCTCCGGGTGATTAATGAGTAGATGTTTTCACAGCACTGATCCTCAGTCCTCTCTCTCTCCTTAGAGTGCATCATGCTGTCTGCTCAGCACTTCAAAGCTACCTATAGGAAGGGCCTGTGCCATCAAACATTATCTTTCCCTAGTTGTGAACCTTTGAGCTCCTCAGGGTGTCCATTTTAAATTAGACATTGGAGGAGAAACTAATTTTTTGTGAGGAAAACTTACATTAGATTCATCTTCCTTAACATTATGGAAGATAGAAAAATAAAGCCTGTGAAGAATTGCAAATCTGTGAGGAATGTGAGGCAGGGTCCTATAATATCCATAGTGAGCTTCTTGCACTATTTCCTTACACCAACACTGTTGAAGGCAGCCGCTGGAGTAACCGCATGACCACTCAGGACTCGTCCCTCTCTGGAACAATTAGCAACTTAGTACTGATATTATCCCCTCATACTGTCTCCAACTTCGTCTATGTTTCTAAAGTATAGCTACAATCCAGGAAACACTAAGCACTAACTAGTGGACTAGTTCCCTTTTAGAAGAGCCACACACAACAACAAAACAAACAAACAAAAGCACAAAAAGGTAGGAGGAGTTAAAAACCAGATAATATCAGTTCTAGCTGCTGACTTTTTCATGATTTTCTTGGTAGTCGTAGCATGGTAAACTGTCACCTTTTACCCAGTAGGATTTAGCAGCTGTCTCAGTGAAGAGTGTTTGCCCCACAGTTTTTTTTGAAAAAAGCTACATTTCCCAAAGTTCAACCACCTCTCAACTAAAACAGACGCACATGCCATGCTCTTACAAATGTAAAACACCACTTCTTTAAGAAGCCTCAAAGAGTTTGGCGTGCCAATCTGCAGAGCTGTGGTGCCAAACGGATCCAGTGATTCATCACCGATGATGTCAGAGCAGGTCCCAGGTCCTGCACCCACTGAGAAGTGGAGACTTCCCAATCCACTGTGGGAGTAGGAGATAAGATCGTCTTCTCTTTGGGTTAGGCAGAAGGCCATGGCCACAATGTTGCCAGTCAACCTCTGTAGAAATGTCAACATTTGCTTTTGATGCCTTTGTTTCACAGAAACATTCCAAGGACTTCTTTGAAGCCATTAAACAAGTCATTCCATTTTTATTTGTTTGATCCTTCCTTCTTTCTCTGTCTGAGTTGAGCTTTCAGTCATTACAGATGTCTATGCATGTAAAATAATATAGACTGAATAACAAAAATCAGCTACCTTGATACATTTGTTCATATGCAATGAATTAATATGTAATGAAACTTCATTAAGGACCGAGCACTGTTTTAACTTATACCTCCTATCTCCGTGTGGAGAGGAAATGGGTATTGACCAGTGGTTGCATTACAAGGTTACATGTGGAAGCTGCTGCATGTGTATAACAAAGTTGCAATAGCAATTCATAGAAGTAGCTGGCTGGGCAGATGCCTACATAATTCACCAAGAGCAAATATCTGATATTTAGTAATACATTAGAATATCTTTTATTTTTTTATTTTTTTATTTTTTTGTCTCTGGCATTTCTCTGTGTCTAATGGCATGGATAAGAAGGAGTTTCCTGTCCTTAAACTCCTTGCGTTAGAATTGGTCCATAACAGCATATACAAAATTTGGAAGCAAAGGCAATACAAAGTCACATGATTATCCCTTTGCCATTACCACGCCAGTGCATAAGCTCTCCAGAGAACAGCTGAAGACTTTTAATCCTTTATTTTGTACAACTTACAGCTGTGAACTTGGATGGTCTTCTCCTGTGGCTATTTGAACTTTCTGATTCTATGAATGTTAGTGGCAAGTCAAAGACTCACAGTATCTTTCTGTGACCTTCATTTCCTGCTGTTTTTCAACACTCTGACATTAGGTGTCCCTTCTCCCCTGGAAGCCCCGCATGTGACACTCTAGTTTAGTCTACTGTAGCCAGCAGGCTTTGGTAAGTTCAGAAGCAGAGTCACATGATGCTGCTGGTCTCTACAATAACCACCATCATCACCAGTATTTATAGAAAGCCTACAATTTGTATCATAGTATATTAATGTACTCCTCATTAAGATGAGGAAATCAATAAAAACAAACCCTGAGAAGGTTTTAAAAGATCTCTGAAATTCCAAACAGTAAAGTCAGAATTCAGGTGAACTAAAAGGGAGGCCGTTCTGATTGGTATTTTGGCTTTGGTATTTTGATGTGTGTGTGTGTGTGTGTGTGTGTGTGTGTGTGTGTGTGTGTAATAGAGGAGGGAAGGGAGTATTGTGTTCACATTTGTATGCATATTTTTATATGCTGATGCACAAGTGCACAAGCCAGAGGTTGGAGTCAAGTATCTATCTCCATGGTCCTCAGTCTTATTTTTTGAGACACAGTCTCTCACTGAACCCTAGCCCACTGGTTGCGACATCTGGTTAGCAGAAAGCTCCAGAAATCTGCCTTGTTTCTGTTCTCTAAGGCTTCGGTTGAATGCTTCCAGGTGATCTGACTCCAGAGGAGTCAGTGCATAATCAAGAAATATTTACTAAGTAACTCTTTCTAAGTGGCAAGTGTGTGGCCTCCCAGTTTTAAGAATTATTTTGGTGGACCTGGGATGTCTGACATTCATTCAAGAAAAGCAAAACAAAGCAAACAAAAACTTTTCTCTTTCGTGAGTCAGAGGCCATGACAGTGAGGTCGAGGCAAGGGTAGATTATCCTTTTTCATATGATCTAGGTTTCCTGGAGGGATGTACTAGACTTCTTCTTTAGCCAAAGTTATCAGGACAATGGATCCCAACTTTTTGTATTCTTCAGAACTTCCTGGTATTGCTTTTAATGTGTTTATAAGTTTCACACACACACACACACACACAGAGAGAGAGAGAGAGAGAGAGAGAGAGAGAGAGAGAGAGAGAGATTTAGCAACTGTGCAGTAAAGCTGGGAAATCTGGAGTTTTATTAAGTATCCAAAACACCTGTTAAAGATACAAAGGACACTTATCCTAATTATGATGGTCACACCTAGTGATTCAACAGACAGCAGAGACTGCCGGAAGCCTGTAGTCATTTCGTCCAGACAGTTGATACAACTACACTGTCACTTGATGATAATGCATATGTTGCCTCATAATGTATATGAACATACACAAGTGTCCATTTATTCAACAATTCGGAAACTATACAGGAAAGTATTCAACGAAAATATGTTAGCTCTCTATATATAAATATTAAAATCTCCACAACTATAGTCTGCATGACTATTTGTCAGTTTTGTGAGGCTGAACACACTCCTATGTCTTTATAACCAATTCTTCAAATGCATTTCAATCCAGTTAATAGATATTACTGCAAAAATGAAATACATTTACATATGTTAAATACTTAGATGAGGACTTGACATTTGGTAAGCCCTTGATAAGCTGTATATATTGCTGGTTTTATATTGTTAGCTAAACATCATGATTAATTCATTGGGAAGGATAAAAAATGATAAGCTAGATAAACAGGATGGTTTGGGCATGAAAGAAGTATTGGGTTGTTAATCATGGAGATGATCAACACTCACTTCGAACACCAGGTGCACCCTGACTCAGCTGCACTACGTCCACCTCATCATTTCTGCTCAAAACCACCCGCAGCCAGGAGACAGCGGTGCTCTTGGCTTAGTCCTGCTTTCTCAAAGCTTGGCAAACTTGTAAAACTGCCAGTCGACTCAACAAGTAGAAGCATTATAACCTCTTGTGGATCGATATTTAAGGATTGGATTTCATTATTTAATTGATACTGAATGTCGAACCCCATGTTTAATGATCCGCTTGAAATGTTAAGACAAAATAACTTGGGCATGTGTATATGACACCTCAGTGAGTAAACTCGTATCATCTCATCAAGTGTGCAGTGCTGTTCGAAAGGGACCTAACTCTCCTTCAGTAGCATAAAAGCACTGTTTCATTGTCATTCATGTTAATAAGAATTCTCCATTACTTTGACAAATTTTATAATTTTTGGTTTTTCCATAATTATGTCCCTAACTCAGTCCGATTAAATATAAATAAAATGTGGTTTAATTTCTTCTCTATAGAACTATATCTTTCAATGGTAAGTATAGACAGTTTTGAATAAATTATAACTTTTCATCTTGAAATGCTAGAACTACTATTCAGAAAAATAGCAGGACTTGTTTAATATATATTGAGACTTAATATCAGTAAATACAATCCAGTGGTTTCAGGTAACCTTAACTACACCTGAATTGCATACAAATCAATCTGAAACAACAGGATTAACATGATTCTGAGCAGCCTTGTGCATGCTTATGAAGTCTCTCCAAGACACACATGGGTCAGTATCAGCAGAGATAGTGCGCTTACTTGGCCCATAAGATACTCAATTACTTGTGCATAGGAACAAAATGTATATTAGCATATTCGTGAGTATACATGAAAATAAATCTCAACATAAATTCTTTATGAATAAAAAGGATGTTGGTACAATGAAATCTTCTGGGGTAACTTTCACAACACAAGGCTCATTTCTTTCATCTAGAGCTCCTGTCACCAGGGCACATATTGGGAATGGAACTTCATGCTTTGAAGTGTCTATTTGGAAAGAAGTTAAAATTTAATCTTTTATTTATATTATATATTTTTATATATTTAACATATATATTATATATTTATTATACTTATATTTGCTCTTGAGACGGCCCAGCTCATATAATTAAGAAGATTTCGGGAATGGCTTTCTTCTGTATGCTAATTAGATGCCTAGGCTCTCATTCTGACCACATTCACATCTGTAGACGTGGGAAGGGAGGTGTTTCAAGCATACAGTGGACATCAGGCAATCCCTTGTCCCATGTAATACACATAGTTTATTAGTGATGCTCACTTGGAGAAAGAAGACACAGCTTTTGCTGCTGACGCGGCACTTTGCACTTCATCCTTATCCACGCGGCACACATGCTACCCTGCAGAACATTTTGACTAGTTTTGCTAGTTACATCTCATTATAGCTCTTGTACCTCTATGAGTAATCTCATTTGATACATAAAGAAAATTTAGAATGAAGATATTAAGACTGTGCTAAAAAAATCACGTATTGTAGATAATCTGATAATGGAAGGGAAAATAGCAGCTGAATTGGAGTGTTTGACACTATCTGATCGATAAAAAAATAATCAGAGAAAAATTAAAGGCACAGGTTTGTAGAAATGAGCAACATATATTAAATATGGTAAACCATTAGATGAGTTTGTTACAACAAAATTTCAAACACAGCCCCCGAGTAGCATGTAAGTTACCTGCCCCCACCACCACCATCTAGAACCCACATCTGAGTGCCAGCATGAAGTCCCCTGAAACCTCCAAGAACACGTAGGGGAGGAGAATGTTACTGGAAGCTGAAGATTTTGCCATAACTAGTTGAGAAGAGATCCCAAAAATGAACGTGGAAACCATTCCCCTCACTCAGTGTTCATCACTGCCTCCCCCTTGCAAGGTTGTCCCTCCCACCAGGCCACCCCCAGGGCCCTCAGCGGAACCTTCTCGTAAAGCACTTTTGCAGTTTGTCTTCTCTAAAAATACATTAAGAGCTAGACATAGGTTCCTGTCTGTAATTCCAGTGTGCAGGGCTGTCAGGAAGGATTGAAAGGAGTTCAAGGTTAGCCTCTCGCGCGCTATAGAGTGAGTTCTAGGCCGCCTACAGAAACTTAATAAAACCTTGTCTCAGAAAACAAAAACAAAAAACAAATTACAGAAAAACAAAAACAATAAGACCCTAAACCATCAACAGCAAAAACAAAAAACAAAAACAAAAAAACAAAAACAAAAACAAAACAAACATCAAACCGTGGGATCCTCAGAATAAAGCTATGTGGAGTGAAGGCAGGCGTTTGTCTTATTGGTAAATTGGGACAAACATAGACTCAGAGAGAGGACCAAGTCTAAGTCAGATAGCCTATGAGGGACAAAGCCACTTGACCAATTCCCCTCGGTCTGGCCACAGCCCCTTCCTTTCTGCTGCTCTAGCTGTGGCCAAGTTTCTACAAAGAACAAACCCCTTAGCGGATGGAAGATTCGGTCCCAGGTTCTGCTTGTGTCAATGAATTAGCCCTTCAAACAGTTTTGTGATGAAGTGAAGAAGAGAGATGAATCTATTTTATTCATGCTCTTAATCTTCAGGCTCAGCAATCACGCATCAGTGATGAGCAAACTGTTCGACTGAGCCATGACGACAGGGAGGACGACGCCTGACGGCGCAACCGAATCTAAGCCGATGGGCAAATATTTCTGAAGTGGTGTGAAGGGGCCGTGCCAAGGAACGTGAGAGTTATGCGACTTGTTTTTAAAGATGATACTTCACTGAAATTAAGGTTTCATCAACGACGTTTGCCGAGGGGGCACTAACTGTAAATATTGTCGTCTTTTCCTTTTCTCTTTTCTTTTTCAATCTAAACGTCAAGGCAGAGAATGGACGTGCAGCGCTCACACCACAGCTCTGTACTTCAGAGCCCTCATCTTTTACCTCTATGCAATATCCTTAATTTCCCTGGCTTTGGATACAAACGTGACTATTGCTCCATTTAAGTAACAACTTGTTCTTCAGACGCTAGCTTGGAAAAAAAAAAAAAAACGCATCAAATGATGGAGCGGGAGTCACTCCGATACCAACAGTGTGACTGCACCACATAACACAGCAATGGCACAGAAGCATTGCTAGGCCTGGTGACTGTCAATCCCAGGGACAGTCTTTATTAGTCAGGTTGGCAGGCCGCCCACGCAGGGGAACTGGAGGGTATGTAATCTCTCAGAAAGAGCCTAAGGTACAGCAGCCAGACAGCTGAAGTCTTCCAAATGGATGAGCCTACTTAAACAAGCCAGTTATTGTGGATGGAACCATTAAGCCTTGGAGACAGCTCGGACCTGTAAATTTGATATGGTATGCTAATTCCTGAGAGGGCATTTTAAGATAAGAAGTGCAAACTCTCATATTGACCGATCGAGAGCAGCTGAACCACAGAAAGGTTTTCCACGCTGATGCCCTTGGTACGGACTTTGCCCTTGAAATGATAAAGAAACATTTTTCAAACAGAACTGAGAATTAACAAAGAACAGTTTTTATGGGTGATCTATATATCATTAACTATTTTGTGGAAAGGTCATTTTTCTGAAGCTAATTAGAACCATTTAGTTATTCAATCTTCTTCCTTATAGCAAGAAGATGAGTGTGTGTGTGTGTGTGTGTGTGTGTGTGTGTGTATACTGGTAAACTTTTCCAGAGAGAATGATATTTCCCCTAGATAACATCTGAAAGCACTCTTCCCTCATGCCTAACTGCCCGTGTTTCATTAAAAGAGAGACAGGAAAGAAAGAAAATAAAATATATCTTCTTTAAAAAATTTTTTTAATAATTTTTATTACGTATTTTCCTCAATTACATTTCCAATGCTATCCCAAAAGTCCCCCATATCCTCCCCCCCCCCACTTCCCTACCCACCCATTCCCATTTTTTTGGCCCTGGCGTTCCCCTGTACTGGGGCATATAAAGTTTGCTTGTCCAATGGGCCTCTCTTTCCAGTGATGGCCGACTAGGCCATCTTTTGATACATAATGCAGCTAGAGTCAAGAGCTCCGGGGTACTGGTTAGTTCATAATGTTGTTCCACCTATAGGGTTGCAGATCCCTTTAGCTCCTTGGGTACTTTCTCTAGCTCCTCCATTGGGAGCCCTGTGATCCATCCACTAGCTGACTGTGAGCATCCACTTCTGTGTTTGTTAGGCCCCGGCATATCCTCACAAGAGACAACTATATCTGGGTCCTTTCAGCAAAATCTTGCTAGTGTATGCAAAGGTGTCAGCATTTGGAAGCTGATTATGGGATGGATCAATAAAATATATCTTAAAGTACTTTATTTATTTTGTCAAACATGAAAGCCTGACTCAATGGGTTGAAAAAATATTAATTTTTCCTCCTGATATCTGCCCAATGCTTTGCTCATTGCTCTTTGTACCTTTTGTGTTGCTTTTATTTCATGAAGTGAGCAATGGGCTTCCACATAGTTATCAGGAAGGTTTCCTTTCACCCATCCTATACCTCTTTCAAACAAGCATGCCATGTTTTAACGTGAACCACAGCGATTTTGGTGGAGCCAGTAGAGAAGAGCACAGCCCTACAATGAGATTCCCTCCACTCTGTGTCTCGCAATGGCTCGTGTCAGAACAAGCCTATGTCTGTACACACGTGGTGTGCTTTCCTTTTAGATTAGCACTGATGCAACAGGGCTACAAAAAGAATTCCCATACAACCAATGGTCTGCCGAAAACCTTACAGTGGTTTAAAAACTTCCCGAGTCACTGAAATAGTGTTATATTAAGAACAGTGTGTGTGTGTGTGTGTGTGTGTGTGTGTGTGACTTTGTGTGACTCTGTGTGACTTATGTATGTGACTCTGTGTGTGACTATATTTGTATGACTGTGTGTGTGTGTGTGTGTGTGTGTGTGTGTCTGTGTGTGTCTGTGTGTATGTGACTGGGTGTGTAAGTCACACAAGTGTGGGTGCTTGCAGAAGCCTGAAGATGTCTTTGCATTCTTTGGATCTGGAATTACAGACACTCGTAAGCCAATGACTTGAACAATGGGAACTGAACTCCAGGTCTCTGGAAGAGCAGCAAGCACTTTTAAACTTGCGATATTTCCTGGTGCAATAAGCAATATTAAAAAAAAAAGAGGAAGACTTTAGTTTACAATGATAATAAAAGTTCATTTCTCTCCTCTTCAAAGAATTTGGACACAATGATTCATTCAACCCTATATATCTGTTCTTTTTCTGCATGTCATACAGTTTTAGGTTTTCCATGAAAAAGTTTATACAGGCAAAAGATTTTGAAAACTGTTCCATTGGTCTTAGCTGTGGTAGTCTTCAGGTACGTGCAACAAAGGTCTTGGATTTTATATTGTTGTAACACACGATTTTTATTTTTATTTTCCTCTCATCAATAAAATAGAAGTGGAATTGCTAGAAACAATATGCTGTCACTGTAGGACAGGCACTAAGGAAAAACTCCCTTGAATCTGGAAAGATCTTATGATAAATTTTGAATATTGTTATCTGAAAAGTGATACCTCGTGTGGCATGACAGATGGAGCAGCTGCTATGGAATTGTGCGAGGCAGCCAATACTCATAACTCTTAGCTAAGCCCATAAAATATATCAACTCACCTGCAATTCTGAACGAATCACTAAACCACGAACAATGTGTGTGTGTGTCCAAGGTGAAACCCTTTTGATGTTTCTAGGAACTCAGAAGGCTAGCATTTTATCACTTCTGATTCTAGGCAAATGATTACAACCCCCTGACATGTTTAGTTAGCAAGGATATTTCAATTAATGCTGACATGGCTACATTTAAATGCTTATCACCATGCGAGTTTCGCCCCCACCCCCACAGCAGACGTGTCAATCACTTTTAAGTCAATGGGTTCTATTATTCTTGGAGCATGTTTCTCTTTCATCCATTTCCTCTTGAGCTGTTTCTCAATTATGTCTACCGTAAACAGAAGGGAATCACTTTTCTTTGAAGCAAGCAGTCTATATCGCTATTTGTCTGCTCTCTTTGTAACTATGATGAAGTGATACTGATGTTTAATATGAGTCAGAGTCTTCCAAAGGTTAGGAGTTGGTGAAATCATATCCTTCTCCAATGCATATCTTCCATCCTTGTTTGCCATATTGCCATTGACTGTCAATCATTTTTACTGCAATGACTATAATTGTCTTGAGCGCACAAAGTACCACATAACACAGTGTGTCCCGAAATATGAGTAAGTTTATGCATCCTGAGTCCATTTTATTTTGTTGCTTTGCTTAATAAACCATAAAACAATGTCATAGATACAATATGGAGAACAATATTAGCCTCCTTATCCCAAATACTGAGATAAAGGTTCAGTAATTTGAGCAATGGATTATGTGGGATGCAAATTGGCTAGATTAAAAATCACATTTCTAAAGAGACACTTATTCACCAATATTGAATGGCAGGTCACTGCAAAAAATATAATGCCTGTATGTGGAGAATAGCTGTGCATACCAGTTTACCTGGAAAAATTTAACCACACCTGGCTCAGTCAAGTCTTTGCATAAAAGATGAATTATAGGAATCGGACAATTTCATCACTAATCAGCTTTGCATGCTCCAAAGCACATAGTGGACACTGAAGAGAAGGTATTCTTTACAGTTCTTATAAAGAACAATTCTATGTGTGTACTCGGTCATGCCTCCTGACATTTTCTACTAAACTATTCATGTCTAAATATCTAACTCTTTTCTTCACCATGTCCATAAAAAATCAATTGGACTTGGTCTTCCTGTAGCAATTTTAAAATTTTGAATTTGAAAATCATGCTCTGGCCACTTCTGATCCTCTTGACTACGATCAAGAGTGAAATCACTGCTGTCACATATTCACTGGGAGTTACCCACATGATGTGCTTGGCCAGTTCTTCTCAGGAGTTGGGTCAAGGAGGACGCAGCCTTGTGTTCTCACAACTGGGCTGGTCAGCAGGAAGGGCTGCCAAGAAAGTCTTTTCTGAATCTCAAGTGCCCTTGCACACCAATTCATTTTAAGTATTCTAGTCAGTCATTATTTTGTAATAAAATAAAATAAAATAGAAGCATATAACAGCTAATAAGGCCAACCCTTATTACCTAGTTAGGGTCTACACTACAAAGTTGCTCTTGTAACTAATGGGTTTTTCTCTCAAGAAGGGAAATTTTCTTAGTGAGTGAAAATGTGAATAAAGATACAAAACCTGCAGAACTGTGGTTTCAGAGAGACCATCCTACTGCCAGAAGGATTTGCTCTCTATTAGCTGGCTTTCTTCACCTTTAAGAACTAAACCTGGCGTATAGACGATGAGTAATTGTTAAGTGTGGAAGCCCACCACTGCAGTCCTGGAAAGAAGAGGCAAGAGGTTGACCTGGAATATATTGGAAGTTCTTGGTCAAACTTGACTGCATGATGAGACTTCTGAATCCAAAACTGAAGGATAGAATGGGAAAAAGAGAAGAGGAGAGGGGAGAGTAGGGACAAGGAAAGAAGGAGAGAAGATGGGGGCGGGGAACATTTTCTGAAATTTCAAAAATGATTTCAATAAAAGCAAATAAGATTGGGAAAGCTCTCACATACCACAGTCCCTCTGCTGGGGCCACACATTGTCCCTCTCTTGGGGTCACACACCATTCCTCTCCTGGGGACATACACTGTCCTTCTCTTGGGGTCACACACTGTCTCTCTTCTGGGGGCCCAGGCCCCCTCTCATGGAGATTATCAATACAAATAAAGCCTGCAGAACTCTTTACTTAAAGAAATCTATTTAAATGTGTCTATCCTAGCATCTCCCACAAAGGACTTGCCAGCTTGCCATTGTTGTGGGATTTGGAACACAGCTGGAGAATATTTTGGAAACAAGATCAAGAAAGGACCATCAGCATGAGAACTCTAAAATTTGAAAGATGCTTCTGACACTAACATTTGATTCTGTTGTCATAACGAGAACATCACTCTCACTCTGGGATGCTCCTTAATGAGAAATAATAAAATAATCGAATACCTGGTCATTGGGTAATTATTAAACCAATCCTGCTTTACAATGGAATTGTACATGTAAGAAATCATCTCTGTGGATTAATAGTATCAGTAACTGTTGATGCAGGTTCAAAACAAGGAGGTATTAAATACAATGAAATATGTATGGAGACAGTATTAAAATGGGAAAGTTGACACTTTCATATCTCCTCTTTCTACAGTAAAGTTGATGCTTGTGCTAGAATACGTCTCTGGCACCTAACCTCAAACACATGCCAGGCAAAAGACACGACAGAGGTTTTCTTTGAGGCTCAGTTTTATGTGCAGAAGTATATTTGGGTTTAAACAAACATTCATTAGATTTAAAGATCTATTCCATCTATGTATTTTTCAGTTAACTCTTTGAATACTCAAATTGTATTTTACCAAAGAATTTGAGAAGACATTCATATATCGTATATTCGTATATCATTCCATATATAAGCTTAATTAAATTCTCTTAATGTTTGATGCTATATTTATAATATATGTGATGGGGCAAATATTTGAAACTATTTATGTGCGTATCTACGAAAAAATATAGACAAGAAATTTTTAACCTTGCATATAATACTAATTATAGCTGTCATAGTTTTAAGCTTCAAGTTCTATATCTATATCAGTTTTTTAATTTTCTACTTTTAGTTTTAATTTTATTACTATTGCTTTATATAAAACACTAATATATGCATTGAATGCTGGATCTAATATTTATAAGTTCATTAACAAAATTAACTTTAGTCTTTTTATTATCACCATTTAGATATGCTTGATGCTAAATCTTTTTAGTAATTTTACTGTATCATATATATACATATACATGATACATATATATATATATCTTTAAAATTTATACTTTAACACAGAATAAATGGTTTCATTTTAGTATTTTCAAACAAATGTATCACCATACTTAGCTCTCTTGGTTTCTGATTTGGATGATACTTGAACTACTGAAGAAATTAAACAACTTTTGCTTGTGACCTAGAAAAGCTTAGCCTACACATATATTCCAGTGGGTCTGTAGCTGGCAACATAGAATCACACCCTTAATCTCAGTTAAAACACACACACACACACACACACACACACACACACACATACAATGTGTCCTTTCTAGCTTTGAGATTGACTTGAGCCAAGAGATGCCCTCTAGTATCAAGTGGTTAGGAGGAAGTGTCCAAGACTTTCACACCATGGGTCAAGCTCCTGTCTGAGATACCACAGGGACACAGGAGACCCCACTACCTATTCACATTGTAGGGCAACCGCCTGCTTCTCAGAAACCTTCATTAAGTTTGAGTCATCGGTTTTGTCCATATAGAATCTTGTCTACCCAAGTTCATCAGACTGATCAGTGAACTTTCAGGAATTATGCAATCCAATTGCTAAACACAACCATCATTAAAAATTAAAATGTAAAATATAATATTAAAAGGGAATAAATACTGAAAGTGCACTGTTACCTGGTCATCTTCCTACATTGCACTATTTACTCTCTCTTGCTGTTATTTTGTCTTTTTTTTTAATCTGTATTTAGGATTACAATGGCATGTGACCACACATCTCCTTCCATCTCCATATTCAGTGACATCACTCTGAAGTCCTGAGGTCAGAGCCAGCAATGGCACCAAGTAGAGCTCCTCTCTGCTTCACATTGACCTGCTGGTTACACATTCACCAGGCAGCAGCTGGTCTATCATCCAGCAGTCTGATTGGCTCCCTTCCCGGCTACAGCAGTCTGATTGGCTCCCTTCCCGGCTACAGCAGTCTGATTGGCTCCCTTCCCGGCTACTGCCTCACTTGCCTGGACTTTGCATGTCTCCACCCCATCCTGGTTGTTTCTGTCTTTCTGCAAGTGTGATCATGCACATCCTACAAGAAGTTGAAACCCCAGTGGGCCTCTCATGGCGTGTCAGAGGTTAGGATCTCAGCCATGAAGGTCAATTTGCCACTACAGATCCCAAGGGAGCAGCAGAGAAAGGCGTTGTGCGTTTTGTTTTACTTAAGACTGTGTCCTGATTTCTCAAAGCACTAATTTGTTATAGGCCTAGCTGGGAAAAGTTCTTCTTTCTTGGATGGTTGGCTTAAAATATCTAATCATCCAGTATTTCATGGCAGAGATAACTCAGTAATTTTTCCATTTTCTCTTGTACCTCAACGATTCAAATCAATTTGGCTTTATACAGAAAGGTGTTATCAGGCTTATCCCAGAGGCAAAATCCATATATCCTATTGAGCTGAATTCTGAACACTGATGAACCATGATATTGTAGTCCAAAGCTTCACACGGAACTTTTACGTTTTTAATTTGAGTTCACGAATACAATTAAGTTGTGGCAATTCAGAGAAATTCATTCCATTATAAAAGTTAATAAGGCATACAAAAACATTAGGAAGAAACATGAGTCTAAGCATACAAAGATTGGCATATCATCCAAGCAAAGGAAAAACAAGATAGATCGTCAGATTTCTGTTTATAGAAGAGTTTGTTACAAGCTTTAGAAAATACATTCATTCTCCTATATTCTCCTATATATTCATTCTCCTATATGGATTGCCATATAGCACCAATAATTGATTCCTAGGTGTATTTTATCGACATGCATTATTTATTTTTTAGTCACTCATTTTTCAATAGGTTAAAAATATCTCTAATACAAAAATTATCTGATATTGCAAGAATACAGTCCTAAAGTACAAATGAACCCAGTCTTAATGTTTATACCCCATTTCTCTTCCCCTCTAAACATTACACTGCTTGTAGTAACAAATGATTATAGCTCCTCTTTTGTTCCTTACTTTTATTGAAAATTGTTTATCTTATTCAATATACTCTGATTATGGCATTCTCTCCTTCTGTTCCTCCCATTTAAATCTACATCCTTTCTGTCACTTAGAATCCAAATGGGCATTTAAAAAAATAACAATAAAATAAATAATTACAAGCCAATTAGAATAAAGAGCTAGCTGACAGGAGCCTGATAAAGCTGTCTCCTGAGAGGCTCTGCCAGTGTCTGACAAATACAGAAATGGATGCTCCCAGCCATCCATTGGAAGGAGCACAGGGTCCCCAATGAAGGAGCTACAGAAAGTACCCACAGAGCTGAAGGGGTTTGCAGCCCCATAGGAGGAACAACAATATGAACTCACCAGCACCCCCCAAAGCTCCCTGGGACTAAATCACCAATCAAAGAAATCACATGGTGGGACTCATGTCTCTCGGTGCATATGTAGCAGAGGATGGCCTAGTCGGTTATCAATGAAATAAGAGGGCCTTGATCCTGTGAAGGTTCTATGCCCCAGTGTAGGGGAATGCCAGGGCCAGGAAGGGGGAGTGGGTGCGTTAGGAAGCAGGGGGAGGTGGGGAACGGATAGGGGATTTTCGGAGAGGAAACTAGGAAAGAGGATAACATTTGAAATGTAAATAAAGAAAATATATAATAAAAAAAACAATTAAAAATAAATAAATAAATAAATAAGACATAACAACCAAATAAGAGCCAAAGAAAACATACGAGAAACACATGGAGAGACACACATTCAGGAATCCCATAAAACCCCAAAACTGGAAGCGAGAATATGTATGCAAAGAACCTTTAAGTTGGTGGCGGGGGGAGCAAAATACAAATGCCTTGCCTTAATACTGTGAGACAGTGAACATACCAAGACGTTTATTTTCTGTTGCTGGCCATCGGTCCTACCCTTAGGAATTCCTCAGTGAGCCGTCCCTTGAGAAAACTAATTTTTTTCATTTGCAAACAGCTATCACGATAGCTTCTGAGTTAGGGATGAGAGTGCATGTTCACTTCTTTCAGCTCTAGGGCCCCGACTGGTGCAGGTCCTGTGTGTACCACCACGGCTCCAAACAATGACCTCACTTTGGGACTTCAGACAGGAAAAAATAATGAAAGGGGAGGAGAGTCCATGTGGAGCCTCACGTGGGTCCCCTGCCGTTCCTCCTTGGCTCTGTAGTGTGAGAATCCACCTTTGCAACTATGTTCCTCAGGCTCCTCTTCTGACTCCATTCATGTGGTTCGTTGGAAGCTGAAGAGCAAGGAGGAAATTTTATTGCTCTTATTTCTCACCCAAATATGTAAATGGCCCTCCACAGCAATATCTGCATTTATTTGTTCTATGATTTTAAAATCCTGGTAGGCAATGGCTATATTATGTTCCTTTGTGTGTTCTAGAAGACCACAGATTGGAACAATCCCACTTGTTTCTGGCTATCTCTAGCCACTGCAGTGGTAATGACATCCAGTTCTAGTCTCTGGGTTGCCTCCCTTACTCCTGTTAGGTTGAGGGACTGTTCCAGTGCGTATAAGCCAGTGCTCTCCGTTAGATTCCTTCTGTTTGAACATTTCACATTTATTTTTGTTATCCTGACTGAACCAGGCCTCATAACGAAAGGAAGACAGGACAGGCAAGAAACAAGGAGTCATTTGTTTTGCATTGTAGGTAATCAGGGGTCCTGCCATTGTGTGCAAGGAAAACAGGAGGGAAACGGGAACAAAATGAGTATTTATTGAGCATCTCTGGTGTGTAAGTTGCTTTCCTAGCACTGAATAGAAGACAGATGTTTAGAGGCGACTTTTTATTGAAAACCATGCTGTTTTCAAAAGGTCAAAACTGACTTTTAAGCATTGGAAAATGCTTCCTGCTCAGCAGACTTGAGTCCGTTCAGGAAGGGTGGAGGGGCATAGAATACATACATTGTGAGTATTGGGTAACTACAACCAAGAGACTGCCATGACCATACCAAGATTAGCTGAAGGTAGTTATTACCGTTCACAAAGCTAACTGGTTTTATTTCTCAAGGATTGTTTTTTTCTCAGCTATGCCCTTCTAGGAGTTCCTATAGCTAGTGGGAAAAATGTCTTTGGATCAAATATGCTCAGTAAGGCCACATGTTACTTTGGGGATATGTTGTGGCATTTAGGGTCTCTGTATCTCTGATGGTTACAGCACATTTTGTTCTTCTTCCTCCATGGCTGTGACTTGCCATCACTGTTGGGTTTAATGGAGATTCCATCTGCAGTTTAAAATACAAAGGTTGTTGGGTGGATAGGCAATAAGAATCGATCTCTAGAGTGCTCCCATTCCCCAGACTATTATCCTATACCTTAATACTCTCAAATCAGAGAGACAGACATGTTTATGCAGCTGCTCTCTGACCCTATATCTGTGTTCCTGTGTGACTCTGATTTACTGTTTAAACTCACTATACATCTCTCAGCATCACGCCATCCCTACATTTCTGTCAATGCACACTCTGTAAGCCATGTTTCCCCGCTGGGCCAATGGAGACAATAACCTGTCTCATGTTTCCTTATGCTGAGTCTCCAGTCCTTTCTCACCTGGATCCCGATACTCATTTCATCACTGTTTGGGCTCCCGCCTCCTTATCTTGTTCTTCATCCATTCCATCTATGCTGCCAGGATAAATTTTGTAGATCTAATATACATTACTTTCTTTCTTAAAATTTCAGCAAGCCAGGCCTAGTGAAAAATGCTTGTCATTCCAGCACTCACAAGGCTGAGGCAGGAGAATTATTATTAAGTTCCAGGCCAGGATAGGTTTCATATTAAGTTCCAAGCCAGCCTTAGCTAGCATCTCAATAAAAAAAAAAAATCTAAAACCAAAATAAACCAAAAATATCTCTCAGTAGGTCTATCCACGGCCTTCATGATATAGCCTCAATGTGTCAAATGCATGAGAGATACATTAGCTTTTCATGCCACAGTCTACATGCATAAATCTGCTATGAACGCTCTCAATGCTAGGCTTCTTGTTCTATATTATTTCACTTGCTGAAACCTACTTGGCATCTCTTGACTTTCAAAACTATTTGGCCCTCAAACATCTTACAACCTCTGCATAAAGATTTTCCTTCTCTGACAGAACCTGTTTCTGAGTCTATCACGTAATAAGGGCTCTTTCCTGATTCCTGTTTTCAATTATCATAGCACCCAGTGCATACCTTCATCATAATATCGCAGCACTTATCAGACCAAGGCTGTTGCACTATCTGCCTTTGGGAGACTCCCTGCAGGGCAAGAAGAGTCCTAGGTTCAGGGAACTCAAGGCTAGGCCCTGCACCTTGTCACACAGCACATACTCAATAACAAGAATGGCTAAGCCTGTTCTAAAACCTTAAAGTAGCATGTGGAGTTCCAATGTCAACATCCAAAGGAAAGGATATTATTTTTCCCCATTTTAACTCTATTGCTTGTTTTCTGTTCATAAAAATTAGATTCAAGTTGTGCTCACCTGTTACTTAGTCTTGCTTGGCCATCACTGTTAAGTCATTAGAAGAAATACATTTTGATGCAGAGACATCCCAAAGTACCAAGGGTGGTTGAGGACTCATGATATGCATAGCAGTTTCTCAAAGGTGGCTTTCACTGAGTGTACCAGGTGCAGCATCTATGTTTAGATAAATACAACATCCAGCTCCCATTTGCCCCTAATCACAGTGTAAACAGCTCTAGCACAAAATGCTGTCCTTCTCCAGGATAGCATCTTCCTTGGAGTATGATTACGCTTGAACAACAACAGCAAGTTTTATTAGGGTCATCTGTAGGTCAGTGTATGCTCAGAGTCACGGGACAACATAGTGCAAATTCTACAGCTTTCACTGAAAGAAGAAGAAGAAAAAAAACCTTGTCAGATGTGCCTCGTCAATAACTTAGTAATTTAAAAGATGAACCCATGTCATAATTTGGTTCACATATTCAGAACTTTTCAACCTCCGTGCACCAGAAGGAAAACAGTGAGTTATTAGCAAAGGGTTTCCTACGATTATAGTATGAAGCTTAATTGCCAGAGGCGCTAGAAGTGTTTAGGCAGCTTAAAGCTGAGTAACGCGTCGCAGTGATGTATGTACCACAACCCATAGTTTTGCCCATATTAAGGTTAACCTCCTGAACCTAGTCACTTAGCAATGCCAGGTCTGTCTGCATGAGACTACTCTACTTTTTGGCTAAGTTAAATGATTCTTGAAGAGCTGGTTTAGAAACAAAGTCATTTGGAATTCAGCAGGAGTCCAATCATGTAGGGGGAAGATCGTAAAAAGTGACAACAGTTTTATACACTTCTCAAGTTAGGTCCTCAAGACTGCCCATAAATGTAAGGACGACATGAAAGACTGATTCCCTAGAAGTGTCACTAGGAATAGTAAAGATGTGTCTAGTTTGTTGCTGTGTGTGATGTCACACTGACGTGTCAGGAACCCGTGCTTAAAAGCTCCGATGGGTGCCGTGATGAGTACGAGCAAGGACAGGAGACCACTGTTTCTATGTCATACTCTTTATTGCCAAGAGTTTGAAATGGTCAACATAAAAAAAGAGAACATCTTGATAATAAATACTGCTCTTGGGGCTGTAATAAATAAAAAGTTTATTAACAAGGAATGCACTTTTCCAACCACAAGTGTATTCAAAAATAACCAAAAAAAAAAAAAAATGTATGGCCATAGTTCACAGTTAAGCAGCCAAAAGCTGCTCTGATTGTAGCCTTTAAACAGCAAGGGAGCAACCTCCCTTCTCCCTCCCCTTCAGGAAGTGTATTCACAGTTCCAAGTCTTCCAACTGAAGACGCTCTCAACAGAGAGAACTTCAGAGTCAATGCATCTTTCTGAAAAACTGTCCCATAAACCTTTTCACGACAGGTATCTCAGGGAAAACTGCACTCGGCTCCACACTCAGGATTGTCCAAAGTCAACTCTACACCTTAGGCTGGTCTGGTTCCAGCAGTCCAGCAGGCCACAGAGGAATTGTATTCGTACCACCACCTGTCCGACTTCTCTAACATGCTCTGTATCTTTCCGCTGGCTTCCCTGTTGATCTCACAGTGGAAAAGAGTCCCATGAGGTCCGCTCGAAATAATTATAATAATAATAATAATAATGTTTTCAGTTACATCTCTGTAAGAGCATGTTCAGGGCATATTCCATTCGATTTTTCAATTCTAACGAACAGCCAGACATCAGCAGAGTCGTCAGTCTGAAAGTTGTAGAGATCCTGTCCTCATTGATGTAGGTGAGAAGGTATTCTTCACTCTGGTTACAGATGATGATTTTTGTATGATCGTGGTAGAAATTCACCTTTAAGAAAAAAATAAACACAGACATTAGAACTTGCTAAGCAAGAAGTAATCAAGGTTCTGCCAAAAAAAAAAAAAAAAAAAAAAAAAAAAGGTAAAGCAGTTGGGTAGAAAAAGATTTCCGAACCTAGACGTGTGGGTCCCTAACAGGCTCAGTTACCTGAAATGTGCCGTCATTGAAGAGCATCATTAAGGCTTTATCAGACTTTAACCACTGCAGGAGGTAGAGCCGAGGTCTTCGAATGTCAGTAACACTCGGGAGATCACCACCCTGGAAGAAATCAGGAGAGAGGGTCAATGCCTCTGAAACTGTACTGTGTGGACGTTACACCGTGCCTCTCAAACTTAAGCCTCGGAACGGCCTCAAGATTCCTGGCTCTATCTCAAAGAGATGCTGACTCTCTGCACTGCATCTAAGATAAGCCCTGAGAAGCTAAACTAAACAAGACTTCAAAGGGAGGCAGATGTTGCTGGGGTCTAGACTGCTTCACGTATCTCTGCTCTAAAAGACACGGGGTACTTACATCCATGAGGTTCTCCTCCATGTAATGAGAAAAGTATTTCAGCACCGTCACTTGACTAATAAATTGTTCAGGGGCATCTGTTGCTGGGAAAACAGAGCATTGGCCAAGTTCCGCATAATAGTGAACTGTCCTAAAGATCAGGAAGGAGAGAAAAGAAAGGTTAGCAGCAATTCATCACTGTTTCCAAGATTTCATTAGCGCAACAGCGGAGAACTGGCCGGCTGCGGCATTCAGACGCACACACGTACTTTTTGTCCGGAAGGAGGCTCATGTGAGCCCCGTTGTTGAAAAGGACGCCAACAGTGTGGTCCGAGAGCTGGTACCCAAAGCCGTATTTGTTGGAGTAGTCGACCCACTTGGTGACCCACTGAAAGGACGTGCTCAGCTGCTCTTTGGGGATACAGTCAGCTTCCGGCATGTTTTCTAGACATCCTCGAAGGACTCTTGCCACTGTGTCTGCCACACTTCCCATGGTGCTGTCTTCAAGGCCTGCAAAGTCACAGAGACGGAAATGACGACATTGTTTACGATTAAACCCCTGTGATCAGGAAATGCTGTTTCCCCTCCACTCCACGTATGGGAAAGACAGAGAAATAGAGATCACGGTCCCTTGGTGCCTTTTCCCTGATGCTAGGATTTTATTCCTATGTTAATCAGCACTAATCTTACAGTCTATTTAAAATACGGTTTTGAGCACTTACATTCGCTGCTGCTGCTGCAGCTGCCGAGAGTCCCCCTGACTATCATCCGGATTGCATCCCCAATCTGCTGTTTGTTTTCCACTGCGGACGTTCCAGATCTGGCAACAGTAGTGGGAGGCGGCTGGGGCTCCTTGAAAGGGAAGAAAAGCACCATACAGTGAGCCAAGGGGCTGGGTCTCTTTACATGTGAAGTTTCAGGTTAACATAAGATTATGATAATCGCTGGAAAAGCTTATAAGTAGCCTGCCTGGAAGCATGGCTTCAGCCCTGCTAATCATACAGATGCTAGTTATCCGAGAATGGACGTGACCTTTTCTTTGTGTGCTTCCCCGACCTACCTCATCTGCTCTGTGTTTGCTAGGCTGCTGGGTTATCGACACTTTCTTCAAATCATGCCGAAGCTTGTAAATGTCTTCATCTTCCTTAGACACCTTATCTGTAAATCGAGGGAAAGAATTGCGCATGTTAATTTATCTCAACAAGTGTGGAAAAGAGTTAGCACGATGTCATCATTGGCTTGGGCTGCAGCTATGCAGGCAGCACACACTTCAGTGCTCAGGTAAACCAAAGCTATCAATCCATTCTCTTAGTGTCAGCAGTATACAAATAAGATGGTGAAGTTGCGCTAAAGGGAAAGTCTCAATGCAGTCATCAAACTCAAGGGAAATCCTGGATACGGAAACTTACTGTGTGTGTCGTTATATCTTGCTTTGTCCTTCTTGCCACCAAAAAGAGCGGCTGCGGCTTTCTTAAAGAAATTCTTGGCTGGGCTTGACAAGTGGAAATCTGGAACTGTGTGGCAACAGCTGGAAGAGAGTCTGTCCGGAGTGAAACCCTGTGGAACCAGAAGAGACCATCAGAAACCTCTCCAGCAACCAGGACGATGACACTCAATTTTACAGAAAGGTCAAAGAGCACTGACCTGCAGGAAGAAGTCATGCCGAATGATGTCATCCAAACTGGGGCGGTCCTCTGGGTTTTTGGACAGCATGCTAGCTATCAAGTGCTTAGCAGGGGCCAGCAATGAGGATGGCATGGTATACCTTGCTTCCCTTATGCACCTGTACGTTTCTTTCAGATTTGTGGTTTCGAATGGAGGTCTTCCTAGCAGCATCGTATACCTGGGTACACAGAAGCACATCTTCAGAAATGGTCAAGAAGGAACTCTTTTTGAGCATCATGACTGAGTCAACTTTGGCTTTTTTTTTTTTTTTTTTTTTTTTTTTTAGTGCATTTACTTACATTACACAGCCTAAGGCCCAGATGTCTGATTCACAGCCGTGTCCTTGTTTGTTGAGGACTTCGGGGGAGAGATAATTTGGGGTTCCACATATTGTTCTGAGAAGACAGAATATAGCAAGATCTCATTAGGAACTATGACTTCAATTAAAATTACTTCTCTGGGGATGACTCAATGGGAAATAAAAGCTTGAATTTTTTTTTCTCATTTTCTACTTGACTATTTTTTAGTGTTTTTATTTGACCAAGTTTCTTTTGGTAATTTTTTAATGTGTGTACAATTTGCCCAGCCCATATGACCAAGTATTTTTAACCAGATGAGACCAGATCCTGTGTGTGCGTGTGTACATGTGTATGTGTGTGTATGTATATATCAAGTAAATTTAAACATTTATTTTATTGATTGCCTTAATAATCCATTTAGAGGTGTAAGTTATCTCGCTCAAGAGTGCACACAAGTTTCCGTTTAGTAACACTGCTGTGGTTTGCAGATTGTAGTGTGAACTAACTTTCTATTAACTAATAATAGAGGCATATTTGGTCTCCACAAACCCCAGGAAGAGCATGGCTCTCACCTCCTTCTGTGTTCCAGTGGTTCCAGTCTGGCTGCCAAACCAAAGTCTCCCACCTTCAGCTCCATGGCTTCATTAATAAAAAAGTTCCCTAGAAGATAAACAAAAGGAAACATGAACTCCCTTGGAAAGGTTCACACTTGGAGATCAGCACCCTCCAGTGAAGGCACCCATTCAAAAAGCTAGATTCACAACACTGGAAAACCTCCCACTCTCTAGCCCCCACCCCCCCACCCCCACCCCACCCCCACCCCCGTCGCTGCAGGAGAAGCCTTACCTAGCTTGAGATCCCTGTGCAAGATTTCTTGTTCGTGAAGATACTTGAGTCCTGACACAATCTGCCTGAGGTAGTATCGGACTTCTGGCTCTGTCAACACCTTTCTTGCTTTCAAGATGTGAGCCATGGACTAGGAAGAGAAGGGGAGAGAGGAGAATTTGTCAAATAAAGTTACCTAGATCGGGCATCCCTTTGCTGGACTGACGACGCAGTCTCATATGGTGGGAGACTAATTAACTGTCACGGCTAAAACCGCTGATAAAATGTAATCCAAACACCACTCCGGCTTCCTGTCGGCAAGCTCGCTGACCCAGGAGTCAACACTTACCCTTCTACTGCAGTATTCCAAGAGAATGTAAATGTTTTCTTTGTCTTCAAAGTAGTGGTAAAACTGCACGACATGCTTATGGTGCAGTAGTCTGTGAAGCTCGATTTCTTTGTCGATCTAAGGAAAAATAAAAAAAGCAAGAGAAGGCTTATTAGTCTCTCGTCGTGTCTGGAAAGGCAGTGCTTACACATGCAGAAGACATTTTTTTTCTAACAGGGTAGGGCCATCCCTGCACACAAAGAAAATACTTTAGTCGACAGTCATACCCACCTTTTCCCTCTGATGAGGTTTAGCTACTCTGCTGTGAGGAATAATTTTTGCAGCGTAGACTTTGTTGTTTGTCAGATCTGTCATTTCGTAACACTTTGCAAATCCACCCTGCGAGGAAACAAAGCCGAGATGGAATTGAGCAGGACAGAAAAAAGGAAAAAAAAAAAAAATGAAGGGCCAACGTTTAAAATAAATGAATACGTAAATGGGAACGGGAAGCAAAATTTGAGGAACAGAGGGTGGGCAGAGCAGTACAATCTGCTTTGTATAATGGTTTTTCAGGAAGGGCAGCACATTCCTAGAAACCAGTCCAGTTTTCTCGTTTCCCCTTTACAAAGAACTCTATGGAGAAGGGAGTGGAAGGGGGAAAGGGAGGAAAATGCCCTCTGAAGAAATTTGACAGGCTAGCTCCCTGGGGATCAGATAGTGAGAGCCCAAGGCCAAGGTAGAATGCCTTCAGTCCTCCTTCTTAGACTCGGGAGAAAAACAGGCTAAGGATGCAAATCCGAACCCCAGCGCTGTCGGCGCACAGAAGCCCAGGAGGGCAGGAGAGGAACCCACGTCGATCGTTCGGGGAACCAGACAGCTGAAGGAGCGAGAAGTGCGGGCGCTGGGTCCCTGCTCGCTCAGCTTGCCCGGGCAGCCCGCCCTCCCGCCCGGCAGCCTGACGTCCGCCGCTCCTCACCTTGCCCAGCACTTTGCCCCGGCAGTAGCGCTTCCCCGTCGTGGGGTCGACTATAATCCGCGAGATCTCGGGTCCCGAGTGGGAATGGTGGTGATGGTGGTGCGGGGCCGCCGGGGTCACCTGGGCTTGGGGCTGCCCATCTTCAGAAGGCTGCTGCGGTCGCTTCTTCTTTGAGTCCCCGCCGCAAGCTTTGCCCAGAGCCTGCTCGCACATCTTGGTGCCGGCGGCCGGCTGGTAGGTGATAGTCCGCAGGAGCTCCATCGTTGCCTCGCCACCCGACACTGCCTACTTGCCACCTCCGAGGCGCGGACAAGCGTCCGGGCTAGCCCTGTCCCTCGAGCACCAGTCTCTCTCCCTACTCTCTAGTCTGACGTCCTGCTTCGCTTGTGCGAGCAAGAGCGAGCAGCGAAGCTTTAAATACGCGCCGGCTGGCTGGGGCGGGGCCTCGTGACGTCACGGCGAGCGCTCCACCCACCGGCCCCGGAGTCCGCGCTGTGGATAGGTGCGGGGTGGCCGCCTGGATGTCGTGGGCTTCGACCTGGCCTGAAGGCGGCGGTACGCCAAGTGCCCCCAGTTCGTCGCGTGCCCTGACTTTGGACGTGGGAAACAGAAACCCAAGGGCGGACGCCCTGTCTGGGTCCTGGAGGAGCGGGGATGCGGGGTAGCAGCCCGGGGGAGCCGCAGGGTTGGCACCGCCCTCCTGACTGTGTGCAGCCCCACACCCTGTCATCCAGCGAGCCCCGCGGGGTGGCACCCGGAGACCCGGAGCGCTTGGGGACCTCCGCCGCCACCGCAGGCGGGAGGCTCAGTGGCCGGCCTTGCGGAACCGGGCACCAGGCAGAGCCAGAGCAGCTAGGGAACCAGGCACAATCCGGGTCGCAGATCCGGGTGACCTGCTGTGGCGTGGGAGTATCTGAGCTCCCTGCAGCCTCTTCCCATCGCCTGATAAGTGACCCCTGTCAGAGGCCAGGCTCTTAACCTTGGAGTGGAGCGAGGGCTTGACGACTGGAGAAGGTTTGGTACGCAACAAGTCTAAGCAAGATCGCCATCCTGTGGATTTTTTCAGAAAAACGATTAACGGTCTAAGTGGGCCGAGGTTCCTTAGCAACAATATGGGCTGGCTTCCACAGTAACGCTAAAAGTGTTCTGTTGCCAATTATAATTCTACAATTGAAGTCATCTATAACTTTTTGTTCCAACTAGGTGATTCAGATTGCGTGGATCTAATGTCACTAAGCAATGTCACCGCCCTGGTACACAGAGTCAATCTAAGGTCCCACAGTGGGGTATAGTGGAGAATAAAGGCGGCTGTTCAGTTTTTACAGATTTTACTGTTCAGTTGTACCATCTCAGAGACTTTCCTTCTTCCTTGTTCCAGCGCGTATGGTTCCGTATTAACCGCTGGTAGCTATTTTGAAATGCTGTATACATTTTTTTTGGGGGGGGGGGCAGGGTTTCTCTTTTCTCTGTGTAGCCCTGGCTGTCCTGGAATTCACTCTGTAGACCAGGTTGGCCTTGAACTCAGAAATCCGCCTGCCTCTGCCTCCCAAGTGCTGGGACTAAAGGTGTGCGCCACTACTGCCCGGCCCTGTCTATATCATCTTAATACAATCCTGAATGAAAAAGTCTGCCATATTAGGGGAGGGAAAATCATTTTCCTTCTACCCTTTCAAATTATCACTGTGGTTCCTCGGGCTGGGCAGATAAACTGCAGAACCACAAGTTTCTCCATTCACAACAAAAAGAGTACCCTCCAAAGTGGCTTAGAATTGAGGTTTGAATGCTATCAGAAGCCAAAACAAGAGTGTGGGAAAAGACAGGAAACAAAAGGCAGTCGGGAACAAGGGAGTAAATAGGGAAGAGTTTATGTTTTTCACTGATAAGTTTGTTACTTAGAATCGTTCTTTTTGTCTGGTTCTGGAGACTTAGAACTTGAGACTTCTTTTAATAAATGTGATTTTTTTTCTTTTTCCTTACAAAAAAGTGGTGTGCCACTTTCAGGCTTTCTGTGTCTACCTATCTTTTAATTCAATTCAAACTTATCCCGACTCAGCGGTTACATTGAGGGTGACATAGTCTAGCTACCTGTGGACCTGTTTTGAAGGGACATAGCCTAGTCTACATCTTTCCCATCTTACAGGTGAAGAAACGGGGTCCTAGACGATTTAAATAGCTATTATCAATACATTTTTCATAGAACCACGAAGTTTTGCGAACTCCATGCCCGTCCTATTGTCTCGGTTAACACAGTACGTAAGCGGTCACTTCACATTGGAGTTCTGTGTTCCAAAGATTATACAGGCCTTTAATAAAATATCAGTGCTCAGTCCTTGCCAACAGGGAAAGAGTGACATGCAGAATTCCAAATTAATAAGGGCAAATGGTTTTTCCTCCAGGCCACTATCAAGCATAGGTAAGTCCAGTCTTAGTAGTTAAGAAGACATTCAGCTCAGCTACTTCCAACACTGGGCAAAGGTGCTTCCTTAGCACTGCAGGGTAGACAGCAAGACACTCTCCCTTTCCCTGCTTTATCTCAATGCAAGCCCGGGCATGTTGTTCACAAAGGACAGGAGACTTTAACCCAAGAGTATCCCAGGTTTGAATAAGAGGGAGGCGGGGCTGGATGTGGAGAAGCAGAATTACACACACACACACACACACACACACACACACACACCCTGCTTTATTCATAAACTTGGCCATGACCTTTGCTCCCTGACCAGTGTGAGGCCATTGGACGGACCAGCTGGTTGGAGAACACCACCTTACTTTCCCAGAGAGAGTTCTGCTCTAATTAATTGTGTATGTTACAGTTAAAAGACTGAAAGAACAGTTAAGAGATTTTTTTTTTAATTTCAATTTCATATCGTACACCATTACATATTTTTCTGGGGATACGATTGTATTTTCTAGACTGTTGAACATCCCGTGTGAAATTCAGTTCTACCAAAAAGATACAGGCATTTAATAAAATACCATTGCTGAGTCCCGGCCAACTGGGAAAGAATGGTTTTCTTTATGGTAGTGCCATCACGTGGACAGAATCAAAACTGCAGTCCACATAACAACAAAGCTACTTTGCAATGGTAAGAAATCTCAAAGTAGTTCTCTGTAGATCTACGCTCTGGATGGAGACTTTAGTGCCCGAATCCCAATGGGGCTTTTGATGAGAAGCTAACTTCTATCATCTTCCAAGAGATCGAAAATAGCAAAATAAACTTTTAAGCAAGAAGGAAGAAAGAATAACCTTTCTTTTGCAGCTGTTGGGCCTTACAATGAGCTGCTAAGATAATTAGGCAAATTTACCAAAGGGACAGAAAAATGAAAAGAATGGTAGGTCTCATCTAGAGATGAGTAATGTTTAGTAGCTCAGAAGATCTGCTAGGTAATGAGAAAGATGCTGCTGCCTTCAGGTTTTCTCCCTAAGTCCATCCTACATGTCGCTCCTGGAATTCTGAAGGAGAAATGGACTCAGAGGAAAAATCAAGGTTCACAGGGACGTCTTTAGGTTTAGGACAAATGCTAGTGACTTCCAAGTGCTGGTTTGGTGGTCTGGGAGAGGACATTGAAAACGGCAGTTGGCAATCTGTTGAGTACAAACCATGTTTTTTGGTTTTGTTTTGATTTGATTTTTTAAATATACAAATGGGATTGGAGGGATGGCTCAGCAGTTCAGAGCATTGACTGTTCTTCCAGAGGTCTTGAGTTCAATCCCCAGCAATCATATGGTGGTTTACAACCATCTATAATGGGATGTGGTGCCCTCTTCTGGCACACAGCTGTACATGTAGAGGAAACACATTTATACATTTTTTAAAAAAATCTACAAATGTAGTAAAGACAAAAAAACCAAAACTGTATTAATGGAAGCTGTGGCCAGTAGTTTTTTGAGCGCAAGGGAGAGGAAGACTTAAATAGCATGAAGAGGGCACTATATCAGAAGATTGCCAACTAGGGCTGAGTTAAGAACTTTCAGATTCAGCAGCTCAGGTGTAGACCACACCAGTCAAGAAGGGGTGAATGTCAGCCACAGTGTTCCATTTCCTAAATCCAGTTCCCAAGATCCCACCTCATGGCTTGCCCCATGGCCAGGCTCCTGCCCCCAATTCTGGCAAACCAGAAGGTACTGAGAGAGAATAACCAATCAGATGAGAGACATGCAAATGAGGTATGATAATGAGGCTCAGTGAAGTACTGAGAGAGAATAACCAATCAGATGAGGAACATTGATTATATAATCTGCATATATAATCTGCAGGTGCAGATTATATCAGAAGAACAGAGAACCCTTACTGTACCAAAGGTCAAGCAAGTTTCTAGAAGTCAGGACCCCAGCCTGGTCGGAAACTCTATAAAGGATCAGAGGTCAAGAAGGCTGCCAAAAATCCAGGCCACAAAGTCTAGAAGACCAAAGAGAGAACAGAAACCAAGACACAAAGCACCCACACAACAAAGACAAACTCAGACATGAGTACATAGAATATTTATCCCAAACCCAAATGCTTAAACACCTGGTGTAAGAAAAAAAAATCAAAACAGCCAGGTATGACACCATCAGAGTGCAGCTATGAAAGCAAGACCTGAATATTCCAGAGCATTGTAGTACAAGAAAATAATGTTAAGAACAACTCTATGAAAATAATGGCATTCTTTAAAGAAGAAATGAAAAAATATCCCTTAAAGAAATCTAGGAAAAGCCACAAAAAAAAAAGGAGAAAGAAAGAAAGAAAGAAAGACCTTAAAGAATTCCAAAAAAAGAAAAAAAGAAAAACAAAAAGAAAAAAAATAGGTGAAGTATTATTGAAACAGAAGCAAAAAAGACAACACAAACTGGGAGAATTCAGGAAACAAAATCTAGGTAAATAAACAGGAACTACAGATACAAGCATCACCAACAATACAGGAATGGATAAAAGGATCTCAGGAACTATAGATATGATAGAAGGAATAAGTTCATTGCTCAAAAGAATGTTAAATCTAACAATATGAATAATATGAATAGAAAAAGGAAAAGATTTCCAGCTCAAAAGCCCAGAAAAAAAATCATAAAAGAAAATCCCACTAACCTAAAAAAAGAGATGTTGATAAATGTTTATAGAACACCAAATAAATTGGACCAGAAAAGAAAATTCTCCCCACCACATAACAATCAGAATGTTAAATGTACAGAAAAAGAAAGAGAGAGAGTATTAAAATCTGCAAGGCAAAAGGGCCAAGAAACACACAAGGCAGAACTCTCAGAATTACACTTGACTTCTCTAAAGAGACTTAGACTCAGTCACAAAGCAAGTACCAAACAGTGACTTCTCATAAAACCAGAAAGGCCTGGACTGATGTCTTGCAGAGTCTACACAACAACAGATGCCAGCCCAGACTGTTATACCCAGCAAAACTGTATATCACCACAAATAGAGAAGACAAGATATTTCATGACAAGACCAAACTTAAATATCTATCCACAAATCCAGCCCTACAGAAGATACTAGAAAGAAAACTCCAACCTAAGGAGGATAACTACACCCAAGAAAACACACGGAAAATAATTCCACACCAGCAAGACCAAAAGAAGGTAAGCAAACACACACACACACACACACACACACACACACACACACACACACACAATACCAACATCATCAAATCATCAAAATAACAAGACAACAATTATTTGTCATTAATATTGCTCAACATCAATGGACTCAATTCTCTAATAAAAAGACACAGGCTAACAGAATGAGCACAAACACAGGATCCATCTGCTGCTGCATATGAGAAACACACCTCAGCAACAAAGATAAACATTACTTCAGAGTAAAGGGCTGGAAAAAGATTTTCCAGCAAATGAACCCAAGAGACAAGGTGGTGTAGCCATTCAAGTACCCAACAAAACAGATTTTCAAAATTAATCAAAGACATGAAGAAGGACACTTCATACTCATCAAAGGAAAATTCCACCAAAATGACATCTCAATTCTGAATGTCTATGCCACAAATGCACCAGCACCCACATTTGTTAAAGAAACATTACTAAAGCTCAAATCACACATCAAAACCCACACTTTAATAGTGGAAGACTTCAAACTCCCTACTCTCACTAATTGATAGGATGCTCAGTTAGAAACTAAAGAGAGAAATAAAGGAAATAACAAATATGACTCAAATCAACCTAACAGATACCTTCAGTATCTTTCACTCAAACGTCCAAACACAAAATAATATACCTTTTTCTCAGCACCTCATGAATCCTTCCATAAAACTGAACATATACTTGGTCACAAAGCAAATATCAACAGATACAGGAAAATTGAAATAACCCCCAGGATCTTATCACAGCTCCATTGGTTAAAGCTGGACTTCAACAACAACAGAAACAATGTAAAAATCTATAAACTTATGGCAACTGAACAACTCTCTACTCAATGACCACTGAGTCAAGGAGAAAATAAAGGAATTAAAGACTTCCTAGAATTCAATCAAAAATGAATGTACAGCATACCCCAACTTATGGGCACAATGAAAACAGCGCTAAGAGGAAAGTTTATAGCACTCAATACCTTCATAATAAATGGGAAAGACTCATACTAGGAACTTAATCGCACACCTTGAACCTCCAGAACAAAGACAAGCAGACATACCCAAGGGGAGTAGTCAGCAGGAACTAAGTCAAGCTCAGGGCTGAAATCAGTACATTAGAAACAAAGAGAATGATAATCAATGAAGCCATGAAACCAAGAGCTGGTTCTTTGAGGAAACCAACAAGATAGAAAAACCCTTACTTAGCCAAAGTAACTAGTGGGCAAAGAGAATAGCCAAATTAATAAAATCAGAAGTAAAAAGGGAGACATAACAACAACAAAAAAAAAAAAAAAAAAGAAAGAAAAAAGAAAAGAAAACCACCAAGGAAATCCAAATGATCGCTAGGTCTTTCTTCAAAAGCATTTAATCCTCAAAGTTAGAAAGAAATGGGCAATCTTACAGATAGATACCACTTACCAAAGTTAAATCAAGGTCAGATAAACAAAATAAATAGACCTATAGCCCCTAATGACTTTCAAAGAGGTAATAACAATACTCTTCAAACTATTCCACGAAATAGAAACACTGCCAAACTCATTGTATGAGGTCATAGTTGCCCTGATACCTAAAGCACACAAAGACTCATAAAAGAAAAAGAATTTCAGACCAATTTTCCTTATGAACATTGATGCTAAAATACTCAATAAGAAACACTCTCAAGACAAATCCATGAAGACATTAAAATGTCATCCACCATGATCAAGTAAGATTCATCGCAGAGAGGAAGGTGTGGCTCAACATATGGAAACCCATCAACATAATCCACCATATAAACAAACTGAAAGAAAACACAAAATGTGATCATCTCATTAGGTGCTGAAAAAGCCTTTTGACAAAATCCAACATCCCTTCATCATAAAGTCTTGGAGACATTATGGGTACAGGGCACATACCTAAACACTATAAAGGTAATATACAGCAAACCAATAGTTAACATCAAATTAAATGGAGAGAGACTCAAAGCTACCTCATAAAAAATCAAGGACAAGACAAGGCTTTCCACTCCTTCCATATCTATTCAATATTGTTCTCAAAGTCTTAGGCAATAAGACAACTAAAGGAGACTGAGGGATTACAAGTTGGAAAAGAAGTCAAAGTATTGCTATTTGCAGATGATATGATAGTATACATAACTGACCCCAAAAATTGTACCAGGGAATTCCTACAGCTGATAAATACCTTCATCAAAGTGGCTGGATACAGAATGAACTAAACAAATCAGTAAGTATCTTTTATACAAATGATATATGTGGTTGAGAAAGAAAGTAAGGAAACAACAGCCTTCACAAATAATATAAAATATCTTAGTGTAACTCTAACCAAGCAAGGGAAAGACCAGTATGACAAGACTTCATGTCTCCAAAGAAAGAAACTGAAGATACCAAAAGATTAAAAGCTATCCCATGCTCATGAGTTACTAAAAGCTATCTACAGATTAAATGGAATTCCCATCATAGTCCAACACATTTCTTTATAGACCTTGAAAGAATATTCATCTTCATATGGAAAAACAAAATCCTAAGATAGATAAAACAATCCTATACAATAAAAGAACTTCTGGAGATATCACCACCTCTGGCTTCAAGCTGTACTATAGAGCAATAGTAATAAAAACTGTATGGTACTGGCATAAATATAAACAGGTTGATCAATGGAATCCACCCAAAGACTCAGGTGTTAATCCGCACACCTAGGACACTTGATTTTTGACAAAAAAAAAAAAAAAAAAAAAAAAAAAAGCCCAAAGCATACAGTGGGGGAAATTAGCATCTTCAACAAATGATGCTGGTCCAACTGGATGTCAGCATGTATGGTGCAAACAAATCCATAATCATCGTCCTGCACAAAACTCAAGTCCAAGGTGAGTCAAAGAACTCAACATAAAACCAAACACACTGAACTCAATAGAAAGGAAGTTAGGGAATAGTGTTGAACTCATTGCCACAGAAGACGACTTCCTGAATGGAACACCAACTGGGCAGACACAGAGCAACAATTATCAATGGGACATCACGAAACTGAACAGCTTCAGTAAGGTGATGGACACCATCAAAGGGACAAAATGTCAACCTACAGAATGGGGAAAGATTTTCACCAACCCCACACCTGACAGGGGGCTGATATGTAAATATATAAAGAACTTGAGAAACTAGATATCAACAAACCAAATAGTATATTTCAAAAATGGGGTATGGACATAAACAGAGAATTATCAACAGAGGGATCTCTAATAGCTAAGGAACACTTTTAAAATATTCATCATCTTAAGCCATCAGGGAAATGCAAGTCAAAAGACTCTGAGAGTCCATCTTAGACATGTCTGGATGGCTGAGATCAAAGACACAAGTGACAGCCCATGCAGGTGAGGATGTGGAGTGAGGGAAACTCTCCATTGATGGTGAAAGTGCAAACGTGTACAGCATCTCTGGAAATCAATGTGGAGATTTCTCAGAAAATTGGGATTCCATTTACCTCAAGACCCAGATAAACCACTTCTGGGCATGTACCTAGAGGATGCTCCCCCACCCCACAAAGACACTTGCTCAACTTCACTCATAGCAACTTTATCCATAATAACCAGAAACTGGAAACAACCTAGATGTCCATCAAGTAAAGAATGGATAAAGGAAATGTGTCACATCTGTACAACAGAATACTATCCAGCTATCAAAAACAAGGACATAATGAATCTTGCAGGCAACTGGATGAAACTTGAGAAAATCATCCTGAGCCAGAAAGAGTACTCACTTATAAGTCGATGCTATCCTTAAAGTAAAGGCTACCCATGCTACATTTCACAAATCCCCAAAGCATCAAGGAGGGCTCAAGGAGAAGGACACTTGGATATCACTGAGAAGGGGAAACAGAATAGACATTCTGGGTGGATGGGGAGAGTATATTGGACTAGACAGGGGTAGGGGTGAGGATAGGAACAGGAGGAATCAGGTGTGAGGAGTATGAAGGGAGAGAGGACTGGGAAAGACTCCTGGAATGTGGTGGGTCATCTCTGGGATGAGCTAGAAACATGTGCAGTGGAAACTCCCAGGAATCAATGAGGGCGATCTTAGCTAAGACTCCTAGCCATGGGGGATACAGAGCCTGGACCGGGCATCTCTAACCAGGCAAGACTTCCAGTGGAGGGATTGGGACAACAACTCAGCCACAAAAGCTTCAACCTACAGTTTATCCTGCCAACATGATGTGCTGGGGGTAAAAGTGCAGAAATTGTGGGAGTGGCCAACCAATGATTAGTCCAGCTTGAGACCCCAAGCCATGAGAGAGAACCATCTCTGATACTGCCTGGAGGGCCAGGACCCTGAGACTGGATAGCCTAGACCCACGCTAGAACTAAACATGAATGGTTAAAAAAAAAAAAGTCAATGATATTCTGCTATACTCACAAATGGGCATATAGCCCAGTTCTCATCAGAGAGACTTGAGGTAGCAATTGATGGAAACAGATGCAGAGACTCACACCCAAACATTAGGCAGGGCTTGGGGAATCTGAGGACGAGGGGAAGGAAAGATTATAGGAGCCAGGTGGCTCAAGGACACCACAAGAAAACCCACAGTGTCAGCTAACCTGAGTTCATAGGCGCTCAGAGAGACTTCAATCGGGAAGCCTGCATGGGACTGACCGAAGCCCTACACACATACATTATAGTTGTATAGTCTGCCCTTCTTGTGGAACTATTAACTGTGGGAACAGGCTCTGTTTCTGACACTACTGCCTGCTTATGGGTCCCTTCTCTCTCTCTCTCTCTCTCTCTCTCTCTCTCTCTCTCTCTCTCTCTCTCTCTCTCTCCCTCCCTCTCCCTCTCCCTCTCCCTCTCCTTTCCCTTCTCCCTCTCCCTCTCCCTCTCCCTCTCCCTCTCCCTCTCCCTCTCCTTTCTCTTCTCCCTCTCCCTCTCCTTCTCCCTCTCCCTCTCCCTCTCTCTCTCTCTCTCTCTCTCTCTCTCACACACACACACACACACACACACACACACACACACACGCACATACACACTGGGTTGCCTTGTGCAGCCTTCATAGAAGAGGAAGCACCTAGTCTTATTGCAACTTGAGGTGCTGTGGTTGGCTGATATTCATCAAGGCTGGCCCTTTTCTGAAGAAAAAGGAAGGAGGACTGGATGTGTGTGGAGGGAGAGGGAGTGGAGAGAGGAAGTGTGGGGAGGGAACTGGGAGGAGAGGAGGGCGGGGAAGCTGCGGTTGGGATGTAAAATAGATAAAACATTTTAAAAAGGAACTTTGATTCACCAAACGAACGCCTAAATGACAAAAGACAAGCTGTATGTGTGTTAGAATGGAAAGAGGCAGGTTAAAATTGTTACACGTTTATTTGAGCATTCAAGAATCAGCAGCCAGACTCAGGCCCTGCCCTTTAGGTGGCACAGTGCTGGAGAGCTTGTCCTTAGGACATGAGTGCAGGCCCCGCCCCTCACCTGGGCAAAGTGGGGGAGCTGGTGGCACAGGGGCAGAAGAGCTAAAGTGCTGCCCAGCTGAGCTACCAGCAGGCCCTGAATTGGCCCACCCCAACATCTAACCCACCTATGAACTGCCGGAACACGTGACAGGGGCCAGCCTTGCAGACCAAAGCTGCAGGATCTCCATGACACAGGACAGCAATGGGATATCTGAGAGGAGTCCCAGTGAGGACCCAGTATTGATAGTGTGGCAGAAGCCAGAGGCCTCACACTAGACCAATGACTCAATGCAGGGAACATTTCAAGTTAAGATGTGTGAATAGAAGAGTATAGTGTGGGGCAGACCATTACACACTGCAACTTCCAAGTTTCACTGCTTGAATTGAAAGTCCTTATGCTACTGAATGTTTGTAGGTATTCCTTCCCAGTCACCAGACGATGTCAGAAAAATCAAGGTCCTCTCTTGGAGTTTTTTGTTTGGCTAATAAAATAATATTAGAGCAGATTCAAACACAAGTTCTAGGCCTGCCTCTGCTTCCCAAGTGCTGGGATTAAAAGTGTGTACCACCCCCCAGCTTGTTTTAAAAAAACAAACAAACAAACAAAAAACAAAACAAAAAAAAACAATAAAAACAAAAAACAAAAACAACTCTAATAAAATTGTCCATTAATTCCAGGCAAGGAAAACATTTCTGATGATCACGTGTCCTGAGGAAAGTGATTCCCTAAGGAACACTTCAATATGTAGGTGTGCTTCTAAGGTTTTAGGCTGAGATTTGGATGTGTTGGACTCTGAGTTGCAATGGGTATCTTGCTATTATAGTCTATTCCTGGTACTATAAAACAGTGATTTTATTTGGATGATCTGTAAACAACAGAAATACATTGCCCTCATTTCTAAAGGCTGGAAGCCCAAGATCCAGCAGACTCTGTCACAGCTTTCTTGCTGAGTCCCCAAGGGTGAATGGGATCCAGGATACTTCCTGCAATCCCTTTTGTAAAGTTACTACTCCCTTTCAAGAAAGCAGAACTTGCCAGGCAGTGGTGGCGCACGCCTTTAATCCCAGCACTTGAGAGACAGAGGCAGGCAGATTTCTGAGTTCGTGGCCAGCCTGGTCTACAGAGTGAGTTCCAAGACAGCCAGGGCTATACAGAGAAACCCTGTCTCTCGAAAAGCTAAAAAAAAGAAAAGAAAACAGAACTCATACGACCTCGTGGGTATTGGGTCCAACACACACCAGCTTTTGGAGGATAGCATTCAACTTCAGAGACTCCAATCCTGAAGCCAAGAAGAAAGCAAGCTTTGTATTATATTCCTCCGAAAACACGTAATTAGACTTTGAAATTTAACATCCAACACTTTGTAAATGAGCTTCCAAAGAGATAAAGGGTTAACTTTTGGGTTTAAATATTAAACACAATAAACACCCTCCCTCAACCCCCGAGGTGTTTATTTTGGCAGGCCAGCTCTTGGTAATTTGATTAAAACAAACAAACAAACAAACAACAACAAAAAGCCTTATCATAAGTGTATCAAAATAACTGGTCAAAAGTCACCTTTATCTTATCACTGGTTCACGTATTTGTGGTAATTTTTGTCATCTATTTTCTGCACACACTTTTTTTTTTTCAGCAATCTCTCATGATTGTGCACTATTGAACTGGGAACCTCGACTCTATTGACTGGACTTCGACTGCCCTCTGCTGGTCAATGTTGAAAATGACAAGCATCGCTAAGGTTAAAGCTGCTTAGAAAAGATATAATTAAGATCAAAGCAAAACTCACTCAGACACATAGAACAAACAAACAAACACCCTAGCCAGCAGGGTGGTAGGTGGAAGCTTCCTGTTGACTGCCATCTTGGTTTCTCCATGTTCTCTCCCATAGGCATGTGGTGTCTTCAGCAATATGGTCTTACCATCAAGTCGTAGGGGTAACCAAGCCCTGGCAATGGCTTCTAGTGCTCAGATCAGTCTATGGGACCCTTTTAGCCAATAACTCAAAAAGATATAACGTATTTCTGGTGCTGCGGTTTTATTTGGTAGCATGTGATGTCCAGTCAGAGTATTGCCTCCTACGTAATGTAGTAACTCCATTTAGATTCCTTTTATTTATGTATAGATTTTAAGACGTTTCTTCACCAGTAGTCTTTCAAAGCATTCTGAATGTTAGGTGTCGCTCTCATATTCCCTAATCTACCCTGGCCCCATCCCTCACCCCGTTCATTCTCCTCTTCTAGTTTCCCTTTATCCCTTCATGTTCTATTTCACTTCCTGTAAGATTCTTATCTTCTCCTGATCTACTTAACCTCTGTGAGTATTCCAAATGGAACTCACAAGTCTAAAGTGTAAAAGCTAACATCTACCAAAAAAGGGAAAGAAAGAAAGAAAACACACACATGTCTCACTGGGTCTGGGTTAGCCCACCCAAGCTGATTGCTTCTAGCTCCACCCCTTTACCTGGGAATTTCATTTCTCTTAATAGTCGATGTCATCCCATTATGTCAGTGTATCACATTTTCATTGTCCGTTGTCAGTTGATGGGCACCTTGACAGTTTCCAGCTTCAGGCTGTAATGAAGAGAGTAGCAATGAGCACAGATGAGCACATGTCTCAGTAGTAAGGTGAGAAAGTTGTGTGTGTGTGTGTGTGTGTGTGTGTGTGTGTGTATGTGTGTGTTTGTATGTGTGTGTGTGTATGTATGTTTATGTTTATGTGTGTGTATGTTTATGTGAGTGTGTATGTATGTATGTATGTATATGTGTGTATGTGAATGTGTGTGTATGTGTATGTATGTATGTGTACATGTGTATGTGTTTGTGTATATGTGTATGTATGTGTATGTGTGTGTATATGTATATGTGTATGTGGGTATATATATATATATATATATATATATATATATATATATATATACCCTACAAGCTACAAGGATAGCCTGCTTACAAGATATATCCACCAATGCAATTGAGGCACAGATGTTAGGTAAATAACCAACCACTTTTAAAAGTTGAATTTAAGGCCCATCCCATGAGATGGAACCTGATATTGTTAATAAGGCCAAGCATCTAAAGCTAGATCACCCATGGGCTCTAGGAGAAAACTTCCCATTATTTATTTTGCCAAATGAACATAGCAATGCACACTGCTGTACCCATAGATCAGCTCATCACTCAAGCTTCACCAGAGAAGTTGTTTCTTGCAGCAGATAATAACACAGCAATTCCCATCCTGCAGAGAGCAGACTTTGGAGTGCTCGGCATGAAAAGGTTGTCTTGATTACACCCCTTCCCCAAAAGCTCAAGAATTTATACAGAAGAGAGGGCAGAAAGTTTATAAGATATAATGGGGCTGGTATACATATGAACTCACAGAGAGAGACGGTGACAGCGTGCCTAAGACCTGAACAAGCTCATGCTGAACGAAATCTCAATGCTGCTAAGGAAGTCAACCCAAAGTCCTACTCCCAGCCAAGAAGGTGTTCACAACTGATAGCTCCTGGTAGAGGGGAATTCAGTTTTCTTCAATATTGTGACACTGGGTGTATCTACCACACTCCAGGGCAGGCTCCATGCTCAGGAGTAATTGGCCAACAGAAATTAGACTTCATGGTTTTTTAGAACTGACTCATTAATATGCTTGAAGAATGTCTTAGTTATTTTTCTACTCCTGTGGCAAAATGCCATGACCAAGACAACTTATAAAATAAATCACTCAATTGGGCATATTATTTCAGCTGTTCCATGATGGAGGTACAAAGGCACAGGAGCTGGGATAGCTAGCTGTGAGCTCACATCCTGATCTGTAAGCAAAAGGGAGAGAGAGGAATGCTGGGGATGATGCCAGCCTTTTGAAACCTCAGAGCCCTCCCCAAGTGACACATCTCAAACCACAAGGCCACAAATTCTAATCCTTCCCCAATAGTTCTACCATCTGGGGACCAGGTATGCAACCATATGAGCCTGTGGGGGCCCTTCTCATCCAAACCACCATGTATTAACTAAAAACATTTCATTAGTCAATACATTGCAAATAAAATATGATATATTTAAAAATTCATCCTCAAATCACAAAAAGCACATCTTCCTATAATACAAAACTTCTACAAAGAGGGTAAAGGGTTGATAAAACAAAACAAAACAAATATCTCTTATGTTTGCTTAAATTCATTTAAAGCAAACAAGCTGGGATTAAAAAGTATATTGAGATGCCTACAAAACTAGTAAAACATGACAGTTTGTGGCCAAGTTATACTGATGAAGTGTTGATTCACATACATTCCATACACTGGGAATGGAGGTTAGTTCAATCTTGGAAAAAGGCAAGTTGGTTGAATGTGTGTGTGTGTGTGTGTGTGTGTGTGTGTGTGTGTGTGTGTGTAAGAAAAACAGACTCACTCAAAAGTTATCTAATGAATAGGACCTTATATGTACAATGATGTCTGTCCTGTCCTGCGTTAGCAAATGACTAACCAAACCCAAGGTGAGTTTTGTATGGAGTTATTGAAAAGCAAGCCAGGCTGGCTAGTTTTATGTCAACAAGCTAGAGTCATCTGAGAGGAGGGAACCTCAATGGAAAATGCCTCCATCAGATCAGGCTGTAGGCAGGAAAGCATGTAGGGCATTTTCTTAATTAGTGCTTGATGTGGGAGGGCCCAGCCCATTGTAGGTGGGGCCATCTTGGATTGGTGATCCTGGATTCTCCAAGAAAGCAGGCTGAGAAAGCCATAAGGAACAAGCCAGTAACCAGCACTCCTCCGTGGCCTCTCCATCAGCTCCTGCCTCCAGGTCTTGCTGGTTGAGTTCCTGTCCTTACATCGTTCGATGGTGAACTGTGCCGTGGAAGTATAAGCTGAATAAACCCTTTCCTCTTTGGGTTTATCACAGCAGTAGCCACCCTAACTAGGACATAGCCATGCCCATTTGCTCGCACAGACTTGTACTGTCCTGCAATAGTAGAGTTGGGCTGTGACAGATTATCGGTTTCCAAAGCCTCGAGTGTTTACACACAGACATCCACAGAAACAAACAGCTTCCCCGTGGTGCTCAAGGCTTTCAGTACAACATCGCTGATTTAGAAATAATAATCTCCTGAGGTCCTATAAATAGAATATGGATTACATGAATGACGATAAACTCACACAATGGTATTGAAGGCAGTTGTGAAAACAGAACTCAAACCATGGCAACGATTGATATGGAAGGATCTCAGACACAAACAGTGTGAAATTCAAGTATAAGGCAAAGTGTGTGTAAAGCACGGTTCCATAGAATAAGAAAGGAGTGAGGAAGGATATGTTTCTAATAGTCTTTTTAAAAATTGGATATTTTATTTGTTCACATTTCATGTTATCCCCTTTCCCGGTTTCCCCTCTGCAAACTCTCTATCCTATCCCCCCTTACCCTGCTTCTATGAGGGTGCTCCCCCACCCACCTATCCACTCCTGCCTCACCACCGTAGCATTCCCGTACACTGGGGCATCAAGCCTTCACAGGACCAAGGGCCTCCCTTCCATACATAGAACATAAGAATTTCAAGAATGTCTGGTATTTAGTCTTTGATAATTTTATACAAGAATACAATGTGCTTTGATCATATCCATCCTGCCCCCATTATCTCCTTCCAAGCCTGCAGAACCTCCCCTCTCAACTCCATCATCACTTCATTAATATTATAGTTATTATTATTAATAATCCCTTGTATCTGATTAGAACTATCTATCTGTGCACAATATAGGGCCATCCACTGAGGCATGGACAATTTACTGGTGGCCACATCCCCAAAGGAAAAACAACTCTCTTTCCATTGATAGCCATTAACTACTGAAAACTCCCTGTCAGGGGTGGGGATTTGACAGCCCCTTCTTGATCAGTGCCAAAACCAGCTTGGTCGTGTGCAGGTATCTTGCAGGTGACCTCGGCTGTTGTGAGAATTGTGTGAAACAGCAATGTTGTATCCAGAAGTCAGCACTTCACAGCTCCCTCCCCGTCCTCCAGAGCCTACATTCCTTCCAGTGTAGATTCATATTTCTTATATTTATATTTTGATAACTTTATATATGAGACCTGTATCTACGGCATCCTTCCCCTCCCTCTCCTTCTTGTTTCCTTCCATGTTCCCTCTGCTTCTCAAATTCATAGCCTTTTATTCTTTAATTATAATTATTACAAATGCACACCTAGATGCTTATAAAGGCAACCTGCTGAGATCACTTAATGTTGCTCATATGTGTTAGGGCTGACCTAACTTGGGATTGGCTAATCTATCAGAGTTCATACCTGGAGAAGATGGAGCCTCCTTATCTGCCTCTGCCTCTGTCTGTTTGACACTCTGCCTATCTATCTGTCTATCTATCAGTCTATCTGTCTGTCCATCCATCCATCCATCCATCCATCCATCCATCCATCCATGTATCCATGTATCCATGTATCTACCTCTGCAGTCATTAGTTGTAGCTCTTCTAGGAGTGAAGCCTTGTGTGAATTCCTCCACCCACATTGGTGTTGATTGGTGTTGTTATTGTTCAGGTCTTGTTTAGGCATCCACATTGTTGACTGCAGTGTCCCTCTCATGTACAGAAGTCACTACACTACAGCAGACATTCTGTACCCTTATATTCTTTCCACCCTTTCTTTGTGATATTCTCTGAGCCTTGAGTTATGTTCTGGGTGTATTAGTAGGGGCTTGGCACCCATGGTCAATTCTCTGCATTTTGATTAGCTGTCTCTTTCTCTAATGGTCTCCATCTACTGGGAGGAAGGGGGTGGAGCTTCCAGGGTGAGAGGTAAGAGACATAATTTTCTTCATGTATAAGGATGAGTATTTAGAACACAGGTAAAAATTATATTGGCTTAGTGAAGGACAGTTGTAGATTCTTTTCTAGGGTCTTACGGCTTCATCAGCTGTGGGTAGTGGTGTAGTTTACAGTAGGAGGCATGAACGTTATCATACTAAGCCAGCACTAAATCCAATTAGGTGGCTGCCTGTTACTTTGGCAGCTTACACTACTACTTCTAGTGTCCTGAGAGCTGTTCCTCGGCGAAGAGGCTTCCAAATTAGTTCCAGCTTCATTCTTCCACAGCGTCTGTCTAGAGTGTGTGGTGTTTTCAGCCGCAGGTTCTGACCGTCAGTTTCTGGGAGTCCATCAAGGACAATGGAAATAGCTTATGTTGTTGGAGGGTCTCCTGCACTCTCCTGACCAACACCTCAAAAGGAGTTTTCCTTGCCTGGCACTGGGATTTTTGTTAGATAGTCTATGCATCTCAGGGGACTATCATCACCTCAAGTAGTCTGATTTTATTTAAATTATATATCTACATTTATCCATATTTATGTCTATTTACCTATCATCTCTATCTATCATCTATCTATCTATCTATCTATCTATCTATCTATCTATCTATCTATCTCTTTATATATATATAGTTCCATAGAATAAGGAAGAAGTGGGGAAAATGTTTTTAATAGTCTTTAACATCCTTACTGCTGTTTATCCCACCACCCTCTCTGTATATGTTTCCTGACCGCCCTCTCTCCCCAGGTAAATCTCTTCTACCCTCTGCCCAGTTTTTCTACCACCCTCACAGCACATTTCCCTCTGTAGATCTCCTCTCCATCCCCATCCCTGAGTTTCTCTTTGATTTTCCTGTATTTTGTGATTACCCCAAGTATACACAGTATATACACAGCTAAAATTTTGAATAGGATCCATACATGAAAGATAACATGTGACGTTTGTCTTCCCAGGTTTGGGTCACCCTAATCACTGTGATATTTTCTAGTTCCATTCACTTGCTTGCAAACTGGCTGTTTTCATTTTTATTTTTATTTTTATTTATGGCTGAATAATCTCTCTCTCTCTCTCTCTCTCTCTCTCTCTGTGTGTGTGTGTGTGTGTGTGTGTATGTGTGTGTGTGTGTTTATCACATTTTTGATAGACACCCATCAGTCAAAGTCAAAGGGCATTTAGATTGCATCCATTTTCTTTTTTTTTCCCAACACAAATTTTTTTAATTAGGTATTTTCCTCATTTACATTTCCCAATGCTATCCCAAAAGTCCCCCATACCCACCCCCCAACTCCCCTACCTACCCACTCCCCCTTTTTGGCCCTGGCGTTCCCCTGTACTGGGGCATATGAAGTTTGCAAGTCCAATGGGCCTCTCTTTCCAGTGATGGCCGACTAGGCCATCTTTTGATACATATGCAGCTAGAGACAAGAGCTCCGGGGTACTGGTTAGTTCATATTGTTGTTGCATCCATTTTCTACTTGTTGTAAATAAAGCAGCAATGAACAATGTAGTGAGAGTTTTGGTTTCTTTAAAAACTCATTTGTGTTATGTAAACTTGCTTTTGTTTTAATCTCAGGTGTGGGATACAGGGCTCTTTCAGATGATATCTACAGCTGCAGACCCTTTGTCTCATGCTCTGGCCGAGCCATGATTTGTGCCAGCTGCAGATGGTTTAATCCTGGGAATTCTTGAGAAAGAATAAATAACAGGGATGAGAAGCTCTGAAGAATAGAGAGGGCACTCAGAAGAAGAGGGCGTGGCTGTTCCTCTTGCTGGTTCCTGCTGCTGCTCTTGCTGGTGGTCAAGAGAAAAGAGGCAAGAAGAAAACGTTTGAGATATCTTGACAAGATGGAGATTGAACTTGCCCAAGCAACTCAATGCCCCTCTTCAGAAGAAGTAGTTTAAAGAGACCTACGTACCCTTTCCCTCTAACCTTCTTTCTCTCCTACCTGGTGTCGGGATATTAGAAGAAATAAGGGTTAGAAGGGAGGTAGAGAGATAAAAGAACCCAAGTAGACTTAAAAATATGCCAACATAACATTAGTTGAGCAAGTATCTGTGGTGTAGGATGTAGAATCCTTTAGACACATGCCAAGGAATAGTATAGCTGGCTCATATGATAGATTATTAGTTTTAGCATTTGAAATTAGTTGTTTTATTGATCTTGGTCATTCTGACTAGAGTAAAACAAAATCTCAAAGTAGTTTTAATTCTCATTTATCTATAAGGATGTTTAGTGCTTTTTGAGATATTTCTTAGCCACCTTTATTTCTTTTTGAGAACTCTCTCAATTCAGATCCATTGGTTATTTTTTCTTTGCTGCACAGAGCTTTTTACTTCCATAAGGTCCCATTTGTTAATTCTTAGCCTTAATTCTTAAGCAAACGGAGTTTTATTCAGCCATCCATATATTTCTACATCCATATTTTATATGGTGCTACCTAGGTTTTGTGTTTCTGGAAGTGTCAGATCTCAGGCTTCACAGTGGGATCTTGAACCATTTGGAGTTAGTTTATTTTACTGTCATTAATATGAGTTTTATAGGCTTGGAGGTTTGATCCATTATCATGGTGGGAAGCATGGCAACCTGCAAGCAGACATGTTGCTGGAGAAGATAAGAGTTATTCATCTTGATCCAAAGGCAGCCAGAAGACTATCTTCTGCATTGGGCGGAGCCTAAGAATTAGGAGCCCTCAAACCCCACCCCCCTTGATGACAGGCTGTCTCCAACAAGGCCACACCTCCAGATAGTGCCATTCCCTGGGCCAAGCATATTCAAACTACCACATTTTATTTCTGAGCTCCCATAGGCTGGTTCAAACACATGTGTCTTTCGGGTCCACACCTAGCCATAGCATAACGCAAAATACATTAACTGCAACTTCAAAAGTCTCCATATTCTATCACATGCTTGACAATGTTTAAAAGTCCAAAGTTCAAATTCTTTTCTGAGATTCATGCAATACCTTATCTGTAATCCCTTTTAAAACCAAAATAATAATAAAAATAATCATATACTTCCAACATCACAGGATATCTATTACCATTCCAATATGACATAGTGAGGAAATATTGAACCAAAAAAAGACCAAAATCCAGCTGAGCAAACTCCAGACTCTGCATCTCCATTTTTGATGCCCAACTCCATTCAGCTTTGTTGACTACAACATAAATATTTCTCTCAGGCTGTTTTCACTCCCTGTTAACAGCTTTCCTCAGCAGGCATCCCATAACTCTGGCATCTCTAATAACTTGAGATGTCCAAGTCCACTACGACTTTATTTGTCTTAGGGTTTTTGTTGCTGCAATGAAATACCATAAACCAAAAGCAAGATGGGGAAGAAAGGGCTTAGACTTCCAGATCATAGTTCATGGCTGGTGGAAATCAGGACAGAAACTCAAGCAGAGCTGGAACCTGGAGGCAGAAACTGATGCAGAGGCAGTGGGCAGTACTCATTATTGGCTTGCTTCATAGAGCTTTCTCATCCTGTCTTCTTATAGAACCCAGGACCACCAGCCCAAGGATGACACCACCCAGAATGGGCTTAGCCTGCCCCCATTGATCACTGTGATGGTTTGTATATGCTTGGTCCGGGGAGTAGCACTATTAAGAGGTGTGTCCTTGTTGGATTATGTGAGTCACTCTGGGTGTAGGCTTTACTACTTGGAAGTGAGTATTCTGCTATCAGCCTTCATCTGAAGTTGTAGAACTCTCAGCTCTGCTTGCACCATGCCTGTCTGGACACTGCCATGCTTGCATCTTGATGACAATGGACTGAACCACTGAGCCTGTAAGCCAGCCCCAATTAAATGTTGTCCTTATAAAAGTTGTCTTGGTTGTAGTGTCTGTTCACACAGCAGTAAAATCCTAACTAAGACAGAAGTTGGTACCAGGGTCTGGGGTATTGCTGTGATAGGCCTGACCATGCTTTTGTTTGGAAGAATGTGGATTTGGGGACTTTGGGTTTGGAAAGCCATGGAATGCTTTAAATGGGGTTTAATGGGTTATCCTAGTGGAAATGTGGAAGACTGTAACTGAGAGTGATTTGAATCGAACTGAGCTGGCCCAGGAGGTTTTAGTGGAGAATTTTAGAATGTGGCCTAGAGACTGTTTTTGTGTTATTTTGGTGAAGAATGTGGCTACTTTTTGCCCATGTCTAAAAAGTCTGCCTAAGGCTAACGTGAAGAGACTCAGAATAATTGCACTGGCAAAGGAATTGCACTGGCACCTATCATAGACTTTGTTCTCTGGTTAAGTCTCATGAAAAACATTTTAAACAAGTATAGCAAGCTGAGAAAGGGAAAATATAAAATATATGGTTTGAGCATTAAAGAGGCACCAAGAAGTGACCTTGAGGCAAGATCCCACCCAGCCAAATTTAGGTCCAGGCATGGTAGTACACGCCTTTAATCCCAGGAGGCAAAGATCTCTGAGTTCAACGCCAGCCTGGAGCCATTTCTAGGTGAAGAAAAGCTTAAATTCAGGCATTGTGGTATACACCTTTAATCCCAGCAGACAGACATGCAGATCTCTGAGTTCAAGGTCAGTCTACAGAGCAAGATCCAGGACAACCAAGCTTAGGCAGTGAAGGAGTTAGAAAAGAGGAAGCTAGTGATGATGTAATAGAACAAGGGGGACCATGTTCCAGCTCCTGCAAGCAGCAGAAGCGGCTTTGGCCATGTGCCTCTGGCTTTATAGTCAAGAGGAGAAGGAGACTACTGGGACAATTGATGCTAGTTAGCTGGAGCTAAGAAATTAGTGGTGATTAAGAAGATACCAGCAACACTGAGATGAAATCATCTGGGAAATGTTTTCTGAGAACACAAAGAAACTATATTCCAGAGATAGCCAAGGTTGTACCTTTTGCTGCAGCTGGACTTGGCAACATATTAGAGTCACCCAGGTGGTATTGGCTTTAAGGGCATTAAGGGATCAAGAAGAGCTGCTGAGACTTGGCACTGTGAGAGGCCATGAAAGGCCATTGGTGAAAGTGCAGCATCAGTTGCAGTTGATGTCCCAGGACTTGAGGACTTGAGGTTGGTACCATGAAGAGAGCCTATGAGAGGCTTTTGGTGAAGCCTAGTTGCAGCAGAAGACCCCAGCATATTGGAGATACCAGTACCATGGGATGACCACTAAGAACAGCAGCAGAGAAGTGGATCAACCTGAGGTTAGAGTGCTACAGAGGGCAGAACTGGAGAAGTGATGCAAAGCCCTTTGGAGGAGCCCAGAAGATCCTGTGTGGATCTCAGACATTGAAACAATAAGCTATAACATTGAAATTGCCTTGGAGACCCTATGATGTTCTAGATACCAGAGCCATCTGCTGAGGAAAGCTGCTAACAGGAAGTAGAAACAGTCCAGGAGAAAGAAGTTTGTTGCAGTCAACAAAGATGAAAAAGGAGATGGAAATCTGAAGATCACTTTGACATCAGACATGGAGATGCAGAGTTTGGAGTTTGTCCAGCTGGTTTCCTATTTTGATTTGGGCATTACAGTTAAGAGATTAGATGGCTCTCAGAGGAGACTTTGAACTTTGGACTTTTAACATTGTTGAGATTGCTATAGACTAGAACTTTGGAAGTTGAACTAAATGTATTTGGCATTATGCTATGTTTAGGTATAGCTCCCATAGACTCATATGTTTGAACAAGTCTATGGGGACCAGGGAGTGGAATGTGATGGTGTGTACATGCTTGGTCCAGGGAGTGGCACCATTAGGAGGTGTGGCCTTGTTAGGTGTGCCAATGTGGGTGTGGGCTTTACTACCCTAGTCCTAGCTGCCTGGAAGTGAGCATTCTGCTAGCAGCCTTCAGATGAAGATGTAGAACTCTTGGCTCTGCTTGCATCATGCCCACCTAGACACTACCATGTTCCCAATTCTATAATGAACTGAAACTCTGAACCCGTAAGCCAGACCCAATTAAATGTTGTCCTTATAAGAGTTGCCTTGGTCATGGTATCTGTGCACAGCAGTAAAACCCTAAGTAAGACAATCACTAACTGAGAAAATGCCTTACTGCTGGATCTCATGAATGCATTTTTTTTTCCTCTACTGAGGCTCCTTTTTCTCTGATGACTCTAGCTTGTGTCAAATTGACACACAAATCCAGCCAATACAGTTATCATAATGTCTGTCTCAGCCTGTTGCTTGTTGGTATACAGAAAGGTCACTAGGTCTTTGTAAGTTAATTTTGTAGCTTGTCATTTTGCTGAAATAGTCCATCTCTTCTGAAGGATTTTTGGAGGAAATTTTGGGATCTCTTATGTACAATATCATCTGCAGATAGAATGGTTTGACTTCGTCTCCCTTTTGTTCTAACTCCATCCTCTGCTTTTGGTGCTTGAATTGCTGCTTCAAGGACTTTATTAAAATTGGTTGGGTATGGTGAAGATCCCTGTCTCGTTCTTTATTTTAATGGGTCTATATTTTAATTTCTAATTGTTTATTTAAGATGATGTTGGTTATGATTTTGTCAGGCAGCCTTTATTATTCTGAGCTGTGTTGCCCCAGTCCTATTTTTTTCCTAGAACTTTTATCATTAAGGGTGTGAGATTTTGTCAGCAGTCTTTTCTACACCTATTGAGATGAGTGGGATTTGCATGATTTGTTACATGTATTGACTTATGTTGAATGTCTGGCATCAAGCCAACTTGACCATGGTGGTTGACCAATATTCAGTTTTCCCATATGTTCCAATATTCAGTTTTTAAGTGTTTTGATGAGGAATCTTGCATCTATATCCACCAGGGAAGTCAGAAGGTAAGTTCTTTTTTTGTTGTTGTATGTTCGCCTGGCTTGGCTATTAGAGTAATACTGGCTTCAGAGAAGTTTGGGAATGTTCCTTTTGAAGATAGATACTGCACACATCAATTTGCTATGATCTGCTTTGTGTGTCAGTATGTAATCTGTTTTCCAGAAGCTCCAGTGTGTTTTTTTTTTAGTAGAATTGTATATTCTTTGATGTCTGGGTAGAATATTTTGTAGATTTCTGCTATAATTACCTGTATTATCTCGGAAACTCCTTTAATCTTATGACAAATATCCAGAGCACCATGAAAGTAGTGCATAATTTTAAATATTATTTAAATAGGAAGACTGTAAATCTAAAAAGTGAAATCCTGAGAGTTTGAAGTCAGGAAGGGTGAGAAAAAGCTGGGGTGGTGGTGGAGCAGAGCTAGAAGCAAAAGAGTAGCTAGAAAATCCTCCAGGAGGCAAAATGATAATATCAACAGAGAGCAAGATCTGCCACACGTGATGGTAATGCACACAGAGTCAGTTAGTGGTATAAATTCTTGAATAAAGTATGCAAGGATGATGAAGAAATAGAATGCCAGCTAGTATCCTCTCCAGCAGAATCCATGGAGCACTGTCATGGAGCGCATGGAGCATTGTCTGGAGCCCATGGAGCACTGTCATGGAGCCCATGGAGCACTGTCTGGGGCCCATGGAGCACTGTCAGGGAGCCCATGGAGCACTGTCATGGAGCCCATGGAACACTGTCATGGAGCCCATGGAGCACTGTCATGGAGCCCATGGAACACTGTCATGGGGCCCATGGACCACTGTCATGGAGTCCATGGAGCATGGTCATGGAGTCCATGGAACACTGTTTGGGGCCCATGGAGCACTGTCATGGAGCCCATGGAACACTGTCGGGCCCATGGAGCACTGTCAGGGAGCCCATGGAGCACTGTCAGGGAACCCATGGAGCACTGTCAGGGAGCCCATGGAACACTGTCATGGAGCCATGGAGCATTGTCATGGAGTCCATGGAGCCCATGGAGCACTGTCATGGAGCCCATGGAGACTGTCACAGAGCCTATGGTGCTGTTGACTGTGAAAAGATCAGTTCCAGATGTCAGACTGGGAATCCTGTGAAGACAAATGTAGTACAGAGAGGGGAAGGGATTCACCTTCAGGATGAGGAAGGCAATTCTGCTGATCTCTGGATTTCTGATGCAAAGGAGATTGGAGAGGAGTAGGTAGGCAGTCTCCCTGTGGGTGAGGATCTGTGAACACTGCATAGTGCCAGGAGTGAGGTTGGTGGAGAGCAGAGGCTAGGAGTGGCTGCTTGGTGAATACACCAAAAGACTTCCAAACAGAAGAGTCCACTGCTTTAGAATGCTTGCCCGTCCCAATATTCTTATGAGTTATGGCTGTTTTGCTTTTGTTGTTTTGAGACAAGGTACCTCTATGCAGTCCAGGCTGGCCTTGAGCTCACAGCTTCTCCTGCTTCTCATTCTCTGGTGCTGGGATGAAAAGCATGTGCTTTAATCCTGGCTTATGAGGTTTCAAGTATAATTTTATCACTAAATGATGCCCTCCGCAAAGGCCATCGTACTTTTAAAATTTCCCCTAGTGATTAAGGAATAAAGAACATTCCCCACTCCCCAAGTAATGAATCAAAAGGTAAAGAGATCAAAAAATGGTGTGAATAAAGGATGCTATGGTCAATCTCTCTTGATGCTATAAGAAATGCAGTGTTTTCTGTATCTAAGTGGGGTAACTGTGGGGCCATTTTACCAGTCCAAGGTGGCTTACTAAAAGTCCTTAGGGTACTAATATTTTGAGGCAGTCTGTCCACCGTCAAGTAAAACAGCTAAAATTGTCATTTACACAACATCGATCAAGTGGTGCCCATCCAGGGTCCCATGGCTTGTGAAGATCCATTGCACACAAGTCATAGTCACTATAAAGGTGGTGTGACAAGTGGTCACACGCAAAAGCACCTAAGGCCAAGCCATAGTTTTCATCCAGCAGAGGGCAGCATTCTCTAACTGTCTGCCGTTAGGTCCTTTTCATCCAGCAGAGGGCAGCATTCTCTAACTGTCTGCCGTTAGGTCCTTTTCATCCAGCAGAGGGCAGCATTCTCTAACTGTCTGCCGTTAGGTCCTTTTCATCCAGCAGAGGGCAGCATTCTCTGTCTGCCGTTAGGTCCTTTTCAAAGCACACAAGCACTTTCTAGAATAGATTTTCTGCCACATGTAATATAGGTGTTAAAGATAAGCAAAGCCAGAGACTTGGGAAATGATAACAACAGTTCTATCAGTAAGAAATTATTTCAATCAAGAGTATAATCCAGTGTGAAGTGAATTCAAACATGATTTGCACAGAGCTGCCTGGACCTTTGAAATGGAGAACAAGCAACCAGGAAGAGGTGAACATAGTTTTAATACAGTCAGGGAAATAACAACATTACAAAAGGCAGCAAGGAATGTTGGTCTACGTGAGACTCACCCAGGTTTGCTACTGGGACCATTGAAACTTAGGCTCCTGTGCTAAGTCCTGTCTTAGGTGTTGGCTGGGACAGTAGAACTTCTTTTTGCAGCTTTGAGTTTCAGCAGAAAGGCACATTAGGAGAGGCTAGCTCAAGCTACAGATGTGGTCATGACTTGTTAGGAACGTGTTAGTGTCTTAAGTCTTTCTAGGCCAACAGTGATATCTGCAGAGAAAGACTAAGAGAGGCCAAGCTAGAGTTTGCACCAAGAGGGAATTTCATCACGGGGTAGGGTGTTGATAAGAGGGTGTTATCAGTAGGAAAGTGTTGGTGTTTCTTAACAACTTATTGACTGCAATTCTATTTTGGTTGTTCCTAATGACCCCAACATAATTGGGAGACAAATAGAAAACAATAACTCTCTCTCCCTCCCCCTCCCTCTCCATCTCCCCCTCCCCCTCCCTCTCATTTCTTGTCTCTTCTGGTTTTTCTCTCTAGTCTCTTGTATCTCTCTCTGGTCTCTCCCTCTGATCTCTTCTCTCTCTCCCTCTCTCTCTGGCTCTGGTTTCTCTCTTTAGTCTCTCTCTGCTCTCTCTCTCTCTCTCTCTCTCTCTCACACACACACACACACACACACACACTTCTCAATTCTCATATCTCTCTAATTTCTCATTTCTTGTTGCTCTCTGTCTCCCTCCCTCCTTCCCTCCTTCCCTCCCTCTCCCTCTCCATCCCAGCACTTTTCGAATAGCCACCATGTACTCGTACCCTGCGCTTGTTCTTCTTTCAGTCAAAGCTCCATGCTGCCCCTTGGAAACCCATGCACACTGGTGGTGCTGTGTGTGTGGTGCCACTCTTCTTGCTCCTCAGCCTCTCTGTGGCTAAGCTAACTTTGCCCTGCCCACCAGAGCACTATAGCAGCAGCAGCTGCAGCTCTAGAGGCTTGCTGAAGGCTTGGCTTTACTCAGGCCAGTGGTCTGATGTGGGGCAGTGAGGCAGCCTTCCTGCTGTTCTGCCAACTGTAAATATCTGAATGTACAGCTTCAGGCACCTCCCAGGTGGAGCAGGGGCGACAGGAAGAGGAGAGACTGTGTACAGAGGCATTTTTTCTGCCTTTGGCTCCAAACCACACCACAATTGTATTGTGACCAAAGAATGATATACACAAAGGCGGTCACAGAAAGCACTTGTGTGCCCACTAAGCAGTATGAGAAATAAAAAGATTACCAATGATATTAAATCTGTGCTATCCTTAGTCACATAGATCCCTCCCGATGAAGCCACTTTCAGTGTTGGTTCTTTCTGTTGAAATAAGAGCATACATGGAGTTTATGTATATCCTAAGACAGCTCATGGGCACAGGGTAAAACAAAACAACACCAACAACAATAACAACAACACCACCAACAACAAAACCTAAAACACCAATGAGTAAAAGCACGGAGTGTCAGCCACAGTTTAGTTGAGAACAACAGACTCCATTCGGGCTAATTTTGCCCCAGCGAGTGTGATACAGACATTTATTTACATTGTTTTGTGTTAGTGTTGTGCTGTCTGGGTCAGCTGAAGGCCCCTCCACTCTGAACATGGCTTCTCTAAAAGCCACTCATAGAAGCTGAAGATCCAAAGCAAACACAGACCACATGGGTGCTCAGACAACTACCTGAGGATTTGTGTTTCTTATGGAACTTTCTAGAAGTTCCTGCTAGCACTGGCACCTGCTGGAGAGAAGTGTAAGCTCTCTATCAGCTGCTCCAGCCTGCAGCCACGCCCCATCTGCGGCTTCTTTGGTTGTTCGTTTTTGGTTTGGTTTTGCTAAAAGCTGCATCTTGGGTAAGGCTCTTGCCATGCCCACACTAACAAAGCCTACACTTGCTCTCTAGTTTCTCCAGGCTTACTTACAGGCCATGCTTAATTATAAAGCTGTATTTCATAGAACACAAAATGATAGCTAAAGACTCTAGATGCTGCCTATTCTAGAAAGAAGGATGGTAAATACCATGGGGTAGGATAAAATTGGGGTTTCTGGTGCAATGCTAATTGTCTTAGGTTTTATATTGCTGTGAAGAGACACCATGACCACACAACCCTTATAAAGGAAAACATTTAATTGGGGCTAGCTTATAGGTTCAGAGTTTTGGTCCATTATCATCATGGAGGAAGCATGGCTCAATGCAGGCAGACAGGGTGTTGGAGAAGAACCTGAGAGTTCCAAATCTGCATCCATAGGCAGAAAGAAGAGACAGTGAGCCACTGGGCCTGGCTTGAGCTTTGGAAACCTCAAACACCCACCCTCTGGGACACACTTCCTTCAACAAGGCCAGGCCTAATCCAACAAGGTCATACCTACTCCAATACTGCCAATCCCTATGAGTCTGTGGGGGGGGCATTTTCATTCAAACCACTAAAATGATCATTAGTTTCTTTACCTGAGGTGTTGATACATCTATTTTTTTTTTTACAAATTGTTACCTAGACTTTCTCTTTATCTATGTGTATATAAATATCTGTATTTGTGCAAATATGTCATATATCAATTTATACACATCTTTAATACCCCACCCCAAAATAAATAATTTTAACTCAAGGTTTACTCTCCTAAAATAGTCTTTATATTTTTCATTGCTTTAAACTGTCCTTTATTGAACCTCTTCCATATAAAGTAACGAGAACTCTGAAAAGGGAGACTAGTGGACAGGGTAAAGACAGTTCTCATGACGTTAGCACTAAGTTCACAAGGGGCTAAAGGTGCAAACACAAATGCCAAAGGACCAGGAAGTGCACCATGGTGCTAGAAAATCAAAAGAGGCTGGCAGGCAAGTGTCTGCATGCAAAGGGGTGGCATGCATTGACTATACATGTGTGATGCAGGAAAGTTTTGTTATCAGCGTGTACTCAGGGTGGTGACTGAGTTAGGGGAAATTATGTGGCTGCATGACATATGACATACATACACACATGCATACATATGTGCACATGAGGCAGAAAGAGAGGTAGACACAGAAAGAGAGACAGACAGACCTACAGAGACACAGAGAGGGGTGGGTACTTCATACTGAGGTCTTCTGTACCCGGGGATGAGTACTGAAGAGAAAGGCCAAATGGCAAGGGAGATGTAAAGGGTGACCTGGAAGACATTATGGGAAAGAAAACAGGTCATGCTGAGTCTCTGGGAGGAAAGAGCTGGAGATGTTTGGGGAGCAAAGCATAGCAGGTAGGGAAGAGATATGGGGACAATACAGTGGCAGGAGACAGAGGCTTATCATGGAAGGCCTTCTAATCCATAAAAGAGTGGCACACGGGGGAAAGTAGATTAATTCTAAGACTACCAAGAGCGTCTTAATCGTAGGTGACGTGGTCTGACTAATACTTAAGAAATGCTGCTCATTTAGTTTTGGGGATGCAATACAGAGAGATAACAAGATAGGAGGAAAACTTGAAAGAGGCTGCAATGGTTGCTTCGACAAAAGATGGGGTGGTGTGTAGAGCAAGCCCTTGCCTGAAAGCCTTTAGTATTCTGGTGGGCAACCTCTACTAAAGCAAGCAACCCTGTCCAGCTAGAACCAAACAGGAGGTCGTTTCCACAGTTCCCCACAGTAGCAACAAGGATCACAGGGGCCCCATTTTGAACACAGTGTAACCTGTGAACTGCACACAAGATTTTATTTCTGGGTTTCATGTCCTTGACACTCAGCTCCTCCATGCTCTATCTCCTTGATTATTTCCTGAACCTTCTCTGACTTCATAAAAGCCCACAGAGAGGCTCTCCTTCATTCTATCCAAATGCCCCACAGTCAGGTCTACTATCTTTAGTGTGGTTCAAATACCCTTAGTCAGATGAAGCATCAACTGTATGGGGAAAATAATCTTGCCAGGCAGGAGGCCTCCAATTGATTATTCAGTACCAAACCATCAGCCCTGAAATCACATACCTATACCTAACATTAAGCAGTTTGAGTTTGAGAGAGAGTGGGGTGGGTGGGAGACATGGAAGGAGTTGAAGGGAGGAAAGAGATGGGGAAATAATATAATCATACTTTCATTCCAAAAGAAAGGTTAACAAAAATAAAAGCACAGAAAAATTGTAAGAATTCAACTGCACATCTTTGAAATGAAGCAGATTTAATGTGAGACAACATGGCAGGGATTTGAACCCAGGCAAGGGGACCTAGTCCTCAAAGCACAGGCTCTGTATTCAAATATCATGGTGCAAGCTATCTTTAGTAGATCGTTTCACTGACCATGCCTCATCCCATCATCTCCCATCCAGTGAATGGCACCCACCTTCATGCTTTCTATAAGCTTAAAAATTCCATGTAAATGGTTTATAGTTGTGTCTAGTAGTTGTCCAACTGCTTAAAATATGCATCAGTATTGTGCTATTTTAGCCAGCCTACAAATAATTCTAGAGCTGTCTCCGATGAACTCTGACCACTGGAGACCGTTTTCCTTTGCGACACTTTCGAGTTCCCTTTTTATGGTAAAGAAAGGTGAAGTAAAGACTTAAGTGGTTTGCTCAAGATACCAAGGGCACGATCTTTTCAAAGAAAGCCCTAGAATGACTCAGGCCTCCTGAGGACTTTGAAGGACTTAAGGGAAAACGTTTAGATACTAAGGCTTGAGAACACCCTCAAGGACTTTGAGAACCTAAAGATTCATATTGCTAAGAGTGCCTTGGAATATTCTAGTAAAGATGAGGAGTTCATTACCATTGAAATTCAGAGTTGTAGTGTTTGTTTTGTTTCCTATTACCTAAAATGCCAGTCAAATTACATGGGAGCTGAGGTACCTGTCATTGAATGACAGTTCTATGATGGGCAGAGATTCTGAAGAGAGTGGACAGAGAGGAACTTACAATTCTAAGAAGTTAATATAAGGTACATATACTCAGAGACATGTCTATTAAGGAGCCCTTGGAGTTCAGCCTAAGCTCTTGCTAGCACAGCCAAAGAGAACTGCTGGTCTCTGTGGGAAAATAAAAGCAGGGATATTTGGAATCCCTCTAACCCACCTAGGACCATGAACCTTGCTGGGCTATCACCAGTGTCCTTGTGTAGACCCTGGTTAACCAACATCTCTATGAGGAGCAATGACTTCTGAAGCATGTTTTCCTCAGAGGGAGTGAAGTGTGCTCTAATTACCAGGATCCTTAGAGATAGGTCCTCTGCCCCATGCCATGTCTGTTTGTGTTGGTTTGATTCCATTGTCTTCTGCTCTGAGAGACCAGAGTTATTCAAGAAATCACTATTTTTGTTAAAACAAACAAACAAACAGCAGATTGAAAGCAATTACTGTACTGTACCTTCCCAGATTTCTTTCTCAGAATCAATGTGCAGGTGAGATGTTGGGGCTCAGGGCCGGGACTCACAGTGCTGCTCTCCTTGGAGAAGCTAGCAAGCCAACCCTTACCTCGACCATGTTAGAAGTGGTAGGAGTGATTGACAGTCTCTATGTGAGCCAGGTTTCTATGGATCCAAATGCTCCCAACTCTAGCCTGATTGAGGTCCAGTCTCAAAAAAATGGTCAGTTACTTTAAAAAAATTAGGATATTATATTATTCTAAACATCTCCCAAATAAATTGGAAGAATCAAACAATGACTACCTTGGAGTCTGTTATTAATTCTAGTCTATAGTAATATCATCAGAGGAACCTAAAGGTATGCTGAAGTTGTGTATAACTGTATGGCTTAGAAAGGTACACACAGTCTGAGGTAAGTTGATTCCTGCCTTAGAAATGTTGAGCTTGGCAACACAGTGTTTCATTCATGGATGAGTGAAGTGGCCCAACTTCTTTCCATATGCAATGGGTACCAAAGTTTTCAGTGCTCATTTATTTTCTTGACCAAGAGTAGAGGTGGGGAGGAGTAAATGGAAGAAGAGGTAGTGTTGTTCAAGTGGAGTCAAAGCCTCAAGTCCTCCTATCTGATCTGATAGCAGTTAAGAAAGCCTTAGATGAAGAAAGGGAGTCGGACTGGAAGGAAGTATATTTTAGACATAAAACCCAGTTTCAAGCATAGTCTCACTATAATGGCGGTTGTGTTGATGCACGGAATCAATACTCAGTGGTTGTTAAAGAAGCCGAGGGACCATGCATCCTGTGTTTTCCTATGGCTGAACAGACCGTGATGCACAGTAGTGCTTTGTAGCTGTGATGCTAATTGTTATAGGTTACATTACTACATGGCATCGTGGTTTTCGGTTATACATGAATTTTGGTGAATAGAAATCTCGAGGAAATCTCCCTATCTCAGTGAGAGCACATAGCCGTAATTCCAGGAAGTCGAAAGCCTTGCTTCAAGCTGGGCTTGAATCATCAACGACCCCCATCTGCCTCACCCACACAGCCTCACCAACTCCTAGACTCAGTAAGACCAGATTACTTAGAGTCCACCTAGTTCAAAGTCTACTGACAGCTTTCCAAAGTATTCCTCCGCTCAGTCTTGCAGAGCAATTTGTCAAAAAATACAATAAATAAATAAATAAATTCAATAAAAATATATCTGGATTGTCCTAAATTCTGTGTCTATTAAAATTTCTTTACTAGTTATTTCTGATATGTACTATACTTTTATATATACCACATTTGTAATATACTATGTATCTTAATATATACTATTATATATATATATACATACATATATATATAAATCTTTATATGTTATATAGAACATATAACCTTATACATAATAAGTATATACAATTGTATATATTTAAATATATATCTGAAAACAATTGTCTTGTATATAAGGTTCACAATCTTCAGTGTTGATTAACCACCATGAAGATGGGGGTGTGTGACGTCTCCAGGGAAGCCCTTTTGTATTGGCTTCCAAGTCTATAGACCCTTGAGAACTTCTGACTCTGCTCATCACACACTTGTAGACAGTTGCATGTGTTTGGGGTTTCATATCCATGGAGCCACACAGTATGCACTTTTATGTATGTGGCTTCTTTAATCCCACAGTATGACAGTCCACAATGCCCATACATATTAGTGGCTTGCTTATTTGGGGGCTGTATTCAACTCATTTTTATGAATCTCCAATGCTTTTTTCCTCTGATTTTTCCTGCTGTTGGACTTATAGACTGTTGCTATCTTGAGGCATTATGACTACAACTGCTATATGAGGAAGTAACATTGTCCACTCTAGAGCATACGACTAGGAGTAGAATTTGTGCCTTTTACTTCATTGGGTTTTTATTTGTCTTCCTTCTTAGCTGTGGGACATAGTCTAGCATTTGTAAGTCTACAAAACCAAAATACCGTGTGCCTTTAAGTCTGAGTGAGTGGCAGATTCCACAGCTTTTAGTTGTCTATTAGCATAGAAACACCCCCCAACGCTCATTCTTCAGGGTCCTTTGAACTTAATTTATCATCTGTAATTTCTGTGGCTAGGTGTTTATATCAGGTTAGATTTCTACAATTCCTGCCCCCCCAAGAAAAACCCCCCAAAATTGAAATAATTTAACAAATTGAAACTTCCATATACAAGTTAAGGAATTTCAGATTAGATTTTTTAGAAAGATTATAGAAGGGTGGGAATGCTCTACCCCACCTCTTTCCCACAACATATCCTGCACCAAAGGGGGAAACACCTCAAGGAGAGCAATTGTTCTCAGCTCCATGGTAGTAAAATCAAACCAACAAACAACATGGCGGCTTTCATTTGTGATCTATGTAAGTAGTTAAAATTGTCAACATATCAAATACTGGCAATGGGGAGAAAAAAGAGGGATCTCTCATGTATTGCTAGGCTCTGTGTATAAATGGTATATATGCCATAGTAGCAGCCATTTGGGATTCAGTAGGACTACAAGTGTTCATACTCAGGGATTCAAAGCTTCCATTTACAAGCTTGTCCTAAAGAAATTCTCCTTAATATTTCCAAGGATGTGGAATGCAGCCGCCAGTTAGGAGAAGCATCTGTAATTCTTTAATTCATGTAAAATGATGCTTGGAAAGGCTGTGGTAGAGAATGGAAAAGTAGAAAAAGGCCCAGACTAAATAAATGCAGTTGACCCTTTGTGTCTGCACAACCTGCACGTGAGCAGCCACAAGTTTCTACTTCCTGAGCTGGAGTCTAAAGTACACAGGTCTGTGCCTCATTCAGATGGGGGGTGGTATTAAATCAGTAATAACCATGTGTTTATTTGTTTGTTTGTTTGTTTTTGTTTGGTACACAGGCGGTACATAGTAATGGAAGCAATGCCAAACACGACAGAAAAGTATAAGATAATTTTAAAGAAACCTCTGACTAAACACTCTGTAAGATATTGCTCTCCCAGTTCCCATGCCCATGAGGTACTTCAATATTGCTCTTATCTGCAGATAACAATGAGTACTCCAGGTGTAATGGAGCAGCCTCGTCGGAATCCTAGGAATTCACTCTTGAAACCTCCATCAGTGATTCTGACAGACTTTCAGATTTGAAGACATTCCCACACCAAAAACTATCTTCCAGTGAAACCTGTCCTGTACGTGCAGAGAATCGTCCATTTTAATTTTGCCTGTTGTTACTGGCATGGGTTTGTTTGGCTTCAATCCATCCATGCCTTTTCCTCCCAGCTTCACTTACACGCTTCTTCACTTTAATTTTTTCATGACTTTTTCCACACGCGTGGTAAAATTTTACTGATTAGAAGACTGTATTAGCAATCTGGTATTAACAATCTGATTACTTTGTGGATTAACCACATAAGCCTATATACAAAAAGTAATTTGCTGGCTAAGTATGCTACCTTTACCAGACCATGTAATGCTTTATTTCAAGACATAGATTCCTGGACTATCTGTAGCAAATAACATGAAGCTTTCGAACCCTTTATGGAATGTCAAGGACAATTTCATGAATATGACAAATATTCAAAATTTACATACATAATTATGTGCCCCTGCCTACTCAGTTCAAGCATTTAAAAAATCCCACTGTTAAAAGAAATCAATATTTGATATAAAGAAAATTGCTACCATCAATCTATATGGGAGAAATGTACTTGAATAATTGTCCAGTCTAGATTATAGTGAAGATCAATAAATTACGTCCCAAGTTTTAGACTACCCAAACCATAGGATGGCAAAAAGGAAAGAAAGAAAGAAAGAAAGAGAGAGAGAGAGAGAGAGAGAGAGAGAGGGAGGGAGGGAGGGAGGGAGGGAGGGAGGGAGGGAGAGAGAGAGGGAGAGAGAGAGAGAGAGAGAGAAAGAAAGGAAGGAAGGAAGGAAGGAAGGAAGGAAGGAAGGAAGGAAGGAAGGAAGGAAGCAGGAAATGAAAATGACCAAAATAAGCTTAGATGCAGCTGTTGTGGTTAAAAGAAAAGAGGTTGGGAAGAAAAGCAAGGGGTATCTTGCTACACTAAAGACTGGGAGTTAAGAAAACACAGTTTAAAACTGCACCTAAGCCATAAAAACAATAGTTACATAACAACTCAATTTTTAACAGAAACATTGTTTCCTCCATAATCTTGAAGATAAATTCTGCTACTTAAAAAAGGTTCCTATTTGAGGTAAGAGCCAGGTAACTGCCCTCTGATTTCTTAGTCCTTAATACATTTCAAGAGGAGTTAGTTAGTTTGCCTTAGTTGCACTTTTAGAGGAGACTATATACATTCACACAAATGTGTGTTCATCTGTTTGTATGTGCATCTATGCACGCACATGTGCATATTTATGTGGGCATGTGTGAGTGTGTGCCCGTGCATGTGCATGTGTGTGTGTGTGTGTGTGTGTGTGTGTGTGTGTGTGTGAGAGAGAGAGAGAGAGAGAGAGAGAGAGAGAGAGTGAGAGAGAGAGAGAGAGAGAGGTCAGCTCATACCTTACTGCATTTAAGTGCATCAGGAAAAGTGGCTCACTTGCTGCTCTCCCAGCTTCCCTGCCCCACCGGATTACTCTTGCCTTAGTAAACTCTTCTCATGCCCACTAACTTGGTTTCAGGCTTTCATTTCCTGTCCACTGAGAGCCGTGCATCTGTCTTCCTGCTCTTTGTTGTTCTCTAGAACTGTATATTTCTTTGCCTTCCTTCTAAGGTCTTAAATGTTGTGTGGGCCCAGTGGCTTCTCCTTCTTTGGGTCTCAGGAGCTTCAGGGCGTGTATTCACTGCTCCATCCCCGTAGCTCTGGCAATTTAATTTAGAACCTTACACACGCCTCTAATCTATATCCCTGGCCTCCCTCTTCTTTTAAACCAGTTTATACAAGGTTAATCCTATTTGATCAAAGGAGTTCTGACACAGTCTAAAAGGCAATATTTCCGTGACTATTTCTACATCATCTATCTAACTCACTTAGTATCTGTTCGATTCAGCAGTTCTCCCCACCGCCCCCTTCCATGGGGCTGGCTCTTAGAGATGATAAGACAGAAAGATTCTATGTGGAAGCTTGACAGGCAGTCCATTACATGACGAACAGTGGTTCTTCTCACAGCGCTGGGTCCATGTCTCTGGGGAGTAGACATTCTACCGCTGTGCTTCTGCCTATAAACTAAGATTAATGGTGGCATTTCTCCTCTAAGAATTTCTTGGGTATTACACTAAAGGCTTATGATACCTAGTGTTAGGAATGAACTAACTACTCTTACTTAACAAAATAAAGCATTTTTTTTCTTTCTTGCTGGATTTAGTTTGCTTTCTATCAGATTTCTGCCAATCTGTAACATCCCTATGTGCTAGTGAGTCTCCTAATAAAAGATACTTGACAAGTTTACCTCATGAAAATCAGTCAAATAGTATACCAGAGTAGTATGCCTCAGGACGTTCTTTGGGAAACCTTTATTTAATGAATGTGATGGTGATGATGGTATCAATAACAATTACAACAACATAATAAACACATTCTGAACCAACATACGGGCACTAGTTCAGCAGATATTTAATTTTAGGGTTGTGCATTGTAGCTTCATATTTAAATATGGATTGTTCCACCAATCACAAAGCAAAGAAACAAAAATACTCAAGGCCTATGTTATTATGAGTTTTAAAACCTCTTTGAAGAAAACAAACTACATGATTGATTCTAAAGTGAACATGGTAAAATTGTTCAAAAAAGAAAAATCATCTAGGTTTGACATATTAATGAAATATACACTTCAAAAAGTTCCACCTACAAAGAGGGAGGGTCATTTATAATTCTGCAGTATCTGACGGCAACTTCCTCACGAACCAGGAAACTTTGCAAGTATTAAATACACTGAAGGGAGGAGGAGCCAAAGAAGGAAGTAAGTGACCAGAATGAAAAGAGGAACCATTCTCAGCTGAAGAAAGTTTGATGAAAAGTGACAGACAGAGTTGGACACTCCCAGGCTTCATGTGAGTCCAACTGATGGAAAGTTTTTGGGTAATGGAAAAAGGTAAGAAATGGATTCATGTGTAACCAAGTAGTGACATTTTGTTACTTCAAAACAACTTGTTTGGTGGTGGTGGTGGTGGTGATGGTGGTGGTGGTGGTGGTGGTGGTGTGTGTGTGTGTGTGTGTGTGTGTGTGTGTGTGTGTGTGTGTGTGTTAATGGATGATTCGGGCTCAGTCATAGTGGAGAAAACAATTTGCACGTTGCTGGTGAGGTTGGACCATGCTACACTAATCAGCCCTTTCCTGTGCCTGCCATTCTACCTGAAGGAAGTGTGCTGTCTGCTTTGCAAGGTCTACTCTAGGAAGAACTTGTGATCTGAAGACAAGTGAATAATTTTTGGTTAGTTTGCAGAAACTGTTGCTTTCCAAAGTGAGAAGAGCTTCCAAGCTGGGCAGAGCAAGTCTCATGTAGGCGTTATACTAGGGCATTTCATTACTGTTGTGATTTTTATACTAAACGATGTCTGCTCTGCATAGAACTAAGATAAATTCTTTCAGAAACAAAGAGGGAGCCTTTTGCTTCTCTGACCCTGCCCAGGGGACAGCAGCCAATCATGCAGAAAGTCCCATTCTGTTCTCTTGGAGGCCTAGCACATTCGAAAACAGATTCAGTGAAATTTCCTCTGGAAATGCATCTCACACATTCTGGATAGGGTGTGTGCAATTATTTATGCTACAACATATTAAGATCCATTCTCATTTGCCCATAAAGGAAACGAGGCTTTTATTTATAGAAATCATTAGGCAAATATCTGTATGTAGCCTTTGTATCATGTCTGCCCTTGTAAGAGTGAGAGGACTTCATCATCTATAGCTCTATTAATTTTAAGCTGGTAGATATGATAGTGTACTTTGTTATGACTTTTCATGCCTACATCATTACGTCTTGCTCATAATTGCTTACGCTTACTGACTACCACCATTCTGTATGCTATCTTTATCATTTTAACTGTAGACAATAAAATGTGCTGGTTTTGACACAGGGTGTCATTCTGTATCCCATCTAGCCTCGGCTTCCCTGTACCAGGATTGCACAGGCACGAGCCCTTATGAACAGCTCAGACTGTTAACACTACATGGTGACTAGATAATTCTATGCTCAGCCATGCTGTATCAACAACCCTCCAGGACCCCAAGGAATTTGAGAGATATATGGATTGGAGGTGTTTGTCCCTAAATAGTTATCAAAGAGAGTTTATTATAAGCAAGCTACACGCTATGCTCCATTTGTTCATATAAAATGCAAAACTGAACCTTTTTGCCTTGGTATAATCTGACCTTGAACAGATTTCTAAGAGGTCGGCATTAGAAATGTGCCCTCACTGAGGGCAGGGAACTGCTTTGTGGGTTTTTCCTTGCTGTTCATTGTTGTTAGTATGGCTAGGAATGAATCCCTCTGTCTATTAGCAGATATTTAGTGTACTAGATCTCCTGTGCTTAGTCCCAGTGCCAGTGTCTAGGAGATAAATACAGCTTACTCGTTGCTAGGGAGTTATTATCTAGAATCCTCCATTTCATCTTCTGTAAGGTGAGGATAGCAATAGCATCCCACATGAATGCTCTAGGGTTAAGTGTGACAATCTACAGGAAAGTGACTGAAATCTGATTTAAGATATGCCCCTAATTAAATATGATTGTTGGTGATGCTCAGTAGACAATGGTAAGAAGTATTATAGTCACTGTTAAACATATTGAACATATGGGCTGTCACTATTCCTGTGTCTCACTTGAAACATATAATAAGAATACTTGGTGGATATAATCGCAGTAGAAAATTCTGTCTGATGGAATACTTTGTGTCACCTTCCTTGATACTTTAAAGGTTCAAGGGAACACTTCAAACATCACCTCAACTAAGTGAAAATCATTTGTTGCATTTGTGATTAAAAGTGTTTACAAAGATATGTTACTTCACTTTTAAAAGATCTCTTAAATAAACTTCAGAATAATCTATACACCCTTTAAAATCTTCCCTCTTAAAGTGTCAGTTAAGCTGAATTGAGTGGCTGAATTTGGGAGTCACTTAAAAAATGCTCTCTTTTATTCAAATAAATAGTGACTGGGTTCATTTTCTGTACTAGGTGTTCGAATTTGCTCTAGGAATCTAAAGATGAAAAGAGCTGAGTCCTGCTGCTCTTGAGACCAGGTAGGAGGGAAGAATTTCCTTACATTTAGGGTACCACTCTCTGCTAGAGAATGAGCTAATTATTTTAAGACTCTAGAGGGAGGAGTAACTAGGGAGTCAACACAGCCTCTGTCCACTCCAAAGGAGGATGGCCAGGCTTCGCAGAGAGGCAGGAAGCAATGGACAGAGCACACATGGATAGTTTTATCCTGTTCCTCCCAATGCTGGGAGAACCTTACATTTTGCTTAAAAGTCATCGACTAATATAAACAACTATGCTTGGGCAGGGGTAGATTCCTCACTCTCGTTTCAAAACAGCTCGTGCTATATTCAATATCAAAAGCAAGAACTGACAATACGGACGTCTAACACATTTGATAGATGTGGTAAATTTATAATCTCATGAGGTACTAAGAATACAGTTAATATATTTTTAATTTATAGCAGGTTTCTGGACGGCACCTCCCTTTTCTTGAGGTTTCTGCTGTGCTGTAATTCTCTGCTCACCTCGGCTTCATTTTGTGATCCACCAAGGGTAAAGGAAGTGGAGAGGACTAAAAATCCACCCCCCTCCCTCCAATTCAGCTCCAGTGTACAGGGATGGTGATACAGTAATCGGTCACCTTCAGAGACTGAATTTGTTCAGTCTCACGTCGTCCAGTTGCATCGGGACTTTGCCAGTAATGTCCTTTGAGATCTGGAAGAGAAATGCCTGCAGGAGCCTTCCACCTCGGTTTTGAACCGCAGCCACCACGGGCGACCAGAAACTGCCTCTGCTTGTGCCTGTGAATTGATTAACCACACCAAACCACGGAACAGCAACTGTGCAGAAATGCTGGAATGCTTTGAGAGTTCTCCGGTGGCTGTGGCTGTAGGCGTTTCCCTCCTAGTCCTCTTGCTGCTCTGTGGGATTGGATGTGCTTGGCACTGGAATCGCAGGGAAAGCACACCGTTTACCCTACCGAAGTTTATGCAAAGGAGAAGCAGCAGGCAGAAAGACGTCACAAAAACCGTCAGCTCGAGTGCCTACGTGATTAGCCCAAGCATGAAAGCCTCGGTGGAAAGCAAAGGCCACAAGTCTACTGCCAAGAGAAACAAGATGCATGGCAACTATGAAAATGTGGAAGTGTGCCCTCCCTGCACTGAAGGGACAACTGAGAAGGCCCTGTATGAAAACACGCAGCCGTCTAATCTCGAGGAACACGTCTACGGGAATCAAACGGACCCCCTCTATTATAACTTCCAGAAACCTAGCCCTCCTCCGCCTCAAGATGACGATATATACATCCTTCCAGATTGCGACTAGCTTTTCAACAAACTGAGACTCGTTGCTGGAGGAAAACCCATCACCAGGCCTCCGAGTGGACTGATGTCGTCATGATCAAATTATTCTGATGAAATCAGTGGTCTCTTTCCTATTGCCACCCTTATATATCCAAGAGGATTTATAGACAAGTTCTTGAACACCCCCCCACCCCCGTGTGCCCTGCCTTCAATTAAATCTGTATTGTTTTATATTCATTTTTCTTTTGAAATATTTCCTGTAACTTCCTTCGTTTTTTCCTCGACCATCTTTTGAGGCTCAGCACTATTGCAGTCTCCTAGCAGGTCGTCCTGTGCTGAGGGGCTAACCCAAGACCGTTCACATGCCAGGTAAGTGGTAAACTCCTGAGCCACATCTCTAGTCTGGTCTTCTGAGTTCCATCCAATCAAAAGCCTATGACGCAGCAGGTTGATCTTCGGAAAACATTCTAGGTGGTCACTTCATTAATCTGCTAAAATAAAAAGCAAAAAAACCAAACAAAACAAAACAAAAAAACAAACAAAAAACTGTATGTTGTTTGCAAAAGATGTGAAGCTCAAAACCCTAACTCCAGAATTCATGACTTTTTCAGTCACAACTTCCTTTGTCAGTTATTTCCCCTCACCCCTCACTTTCTTGCTTGCTTCTGTGTCATCACAAAGCTACCAAGTCCCTGTCTCTGCTCCTCCACGGTGTGACTTGGCTGCCTCTCAAGCCTGCCTCAGGTCATTTCTTCCAGCCTCCCTCATTTCAAACCTACACTTCCTTTTATAGACCTTGCTGCCTGTTTTGTTTTTGTTTTTGTTTTTGAGCATTTGAAGATATGAAGGTTTGCTGTGCATTTTACTACTAATGTAATACGAGGATTCTTCATTTGCAGTTAAACAGCAATGAAGTGGTGCCTAGTAATACTTTTAGATCCAAAGACATCGTATGTGGAACTAAAAGTCTGGTTAATTGAAAAAGACATGAATCTTGCAGTTTGTCAAGTAGATTTTTTTCTTTTAAAAAAAAAACTAATAAATTTACTATTTCTAAATCTATCTAATGAATTTTTGTTGAATGTTTTCTGTGTGTGTTTGTGTATGTGTTATTACACTGGGCAGCTGTGAGGTAAGGAGAGGAACTGTAAGCAAAGAAGGAAAGGAGAGAGAGAGAAAGAGAGAGAGAAAGAGAGAGAGAGTCAGAGAGAGAGACAGAGAGAGCAGGAGGGAGAGATGAGAGAGGAAGGGAAGGAGGGAGAGACAAGGAGACAAATCCTGAATGTGTATTTTTTACACAAAGAAAAGACAGTGGATAAATACTATGTTTATAATGAGTCTCTACTCACTGCCTTTTTTTAGGATGCTCTGAACTACTTTGCCAGGTACCCAGCTGACTGCTACTTCTGCCAGGTAAATTTTTACTGAGCTTTGTTGACAGGACATTTTCATAGAACAGAAGTCCAAAGAAATTTTTTCCTTCTTGTCCTCTCTGCAGAACAAAATGCAAGCATGCGACTGACTCGAGCATCTCCAACTGTTGGCAGTTTCTCCTAGCCTTATCCCTCTATTAGAGGCTCCTTAGGGGACCTCTATTAGGGGTTCCTTAGAACCAGAGGACCATCTCTCAGGTCCTCCCAGGGTATCATCAGGAGACAAGAGCCAATCTGAGTTCTAGGAACCAGCTCTGCTGGATTCTGAAATTCAGATCTTAGTTCCGAATTTATAAATATCTGCAGTTACCACCTCTATGTGCTGAGGCATATGGTGCCCCATTGAGGTATCTACCTCCATATGAGTGTGTGTGTGCATGTGTGTGAGTGTGTGTGTGTGTGCATACATGTGAGTGTATATGTATGTGCATGCACATGTCTGTATGTGTATGTGTGTGTACATGTGCATATGTATATGCTTGTGTCTGTGAGTATGTGAATTTGCATGACAGCATGTGTGTGTTTGTGTGTGTGTGTGTGTGTGTGAACAGTACCTGTTCAATTATGTATATTACACTCGCTCTGTTAAACTGAAAAACATTCCTTCCCCAGCTAGACCCCCACTATCAATGCCTTAGTTGCCTATAGCTCTTTGTGTAAGACTATCTAATAAGAGCCCCCAAACACCAGGCAGGAATTCATTCTTTAAAATACTATTTCTGAACCATTTTAAAACTTTGAACTTTAAAAAAGAATCCATGAGAGATAAAGATAATAAAGTTGTTTATATCTGTATGGGACAACATTTTACAATTGTCCTGATACTATTAGAAGATACAATTGCCTACTATAATAAAAGAGGAAAGAAGCTGGGGCAGAGGAGAAGAGATAGCAGCAGCAAACACTGAGTGTGCTTTATCCGTGGGCTTACAACACGTGAAGGTGTGGTGACATCCCGTGACTTACAGCAATCACCAGTTAATGTCTGCTTCCAGCATCTAGCAACAGTGAGCATATGGCTTGCAGACTTTGCTCTCTGCTTTATATCTTACTTCATAACTCGTTATTGATCCCTAGGACAAGGAAAGCCTTGCTTATGCCACCATTAGCACTGGATTACAGCCTCCACTTACTGCGTAGGGTAGAGAGTAAGGGCAAGGACCGCTAGGCATTTAAGCCAAAGGTGACAACTAAGATATTGGGCTCCTTGCAAATAGGTAAGAGAAAGAAACCAAATAGAAGATGATTCTAGTCACATTGTAATTGTCTAGAGCACTTCCTAATGCGGTAACCATTTGATACAATTTATGTTTTGGTGTCCCCCAACCATAAAATTATTATTGTTGCTACTTTATAATTGTGATTTTGCTACCATTATGAATTGTAATGTAAACATCTGTATTTTCTGATGGTCTTAAGTGACCTGGTGAAAGTGTAATTCGAACTGGGTGTGGTGGCACACACCTTTAATCCCAGCACTCGGCAGGCAGAGGCAGAAGGATTTCTGAGTTCAAGGCCAGTCTGGTCTACAAAGTGAGATCCAGGACAGCCAGGGCTAAACAGAGAAACCTTGTCTCGAAAAACCAAAAAATAAATAAATAAAATAAAATAAAATAAAATAAAATAAAGAAAGTGTAATTCAACCACCAAAGGGGTTGCAACCTACAGGTTGAAACCTCCTAGCCTTTATACTAGCATTTATACTTCCTTTAAATTCTTATGCTGAAACTGTACCTCCAATGTCATGGAGTTTGGAGATGGACCCTTTGGGCCATGATTAACTTTAGATGTGGTTAGATGAGGAAGGAGTCCTCTGGTTAGAACAGCGCCTTGCCAAGAAGAGACCAGAGAGCTGCTGACTTGGCTCAGAGGCATGGTGCTTGCCTGGTATCTGTGATGCTTGGTGTTCAATCCCCAGCACAGATGTAGAAGGACGAACAAGGAAGAGGAGCAAGAAGGATGAGGAAGCTGATGAGAAAAGCATAGAGGGGAAGCTTCCCCTCCTTTCGCACAGCTCCTCTCTCTCTCTGTCAGGAGAGAGTATTGGGAGGTAGAGATCCCTTGTCGGTACTAGCACTTTGATACTGGATATCTCAGCCTCCACAACCGTGACAAATACATCTGTGTTCTAGCCCTCCATTCTCTGACATTTTCTTACAGCTACGTAAACAGACATTTTGGAGACATCTATGCCAT